>NW_019175843.1:137912-145929 GCF_002260705.1 Seriola dumerili
CACACACACAGACACAGACACATGGACAGAGACACACACACACACAGACACACACACAGACACAGACACATGGACAGAGACACACACACACACAGACACAGACACAGACACATGGACAGAGACACACACACACAGACACACAGACACACACACACACCCTGCTCTTAGTGTCTATGGAGAGATCTGAACGTTTTGAAGTGTGGTTCAGGTTTTTTCATGTAAGGACGGAAACACAATACAGACGGAGAAATGAACAGTTTTCTCCGACTAGCTCGTAGCTCATCCATCGTGGCGTCAGGTGTGGTTTGTACACTGCAGCCTGGAGCCCACACACAGAGTTAACTACAATACACGAACATGAGTAAATGATGAAACTGACCGATATCCCGCTGATAGTTCTGGATTTCTTTCAGTCTGAGATGGACAGAACGTCATCTGAACTGTAGTTGAGAAATTCAGTTTCAGGTCTGTCGGGGTGGGGGGGGGGGGGTCATGCTCAGATGTCTTTAACTTACGTCATATATAACGGGAATAACCACATGGATACAACGCTTTTTGTTTTAAAATCAGTTATTTTGTTTTCTGTTTTTTTCAAAGTCGATGAGAAATCGTGTTGAATAATCACAATCTCAATATTCATCAAAATAATCATGATTATGATTTTGCCTTAATCGAGCAGCCTTAACAGGGATTATTATTATTGATATCATTATTATTATATATTATAAATATGAACCCATCTTATTTTGAAAATCCTGCTACAACTACACTTATGATTTAATCTGTTTCTTCTTCAGCTTCGGCCGTCTTCACCACCTCTCCTTCGTCCTGTAGCTTCGTCTCGATCCCACCTGTCACCTTCTTTTCATCATCAGCATCATCAGACAGCGGGGGCACACCAGCTCCTCTTCTTCCCTCCTGTTTCAGCAAGTCAGACCAGAGGAGGGGGAGGAGCAGGGCTCATGATGAGGAGGAGGAGGTGAGGGGGGGGAAGAGGAGGAAGAAGAACAGAGGAGAACAGGTTCATATTTTGCCGGAAAACAGAGAAGAAGATGAAGAAGAGGAGGATCCTGGGAGATTTATTGGGCGGATGGCTGTCTCTGTCAGAGGAGGAGGAGCAGAGGAGGAGGCGCCGCTCACTCTGCAAAATTTCAACCACAGGAAACACAGGCGGAGAGAGGAGGGAGGAGCCGGCCAATCAGAGAAGGCCATCAGTGTCGTCAGGCAGAATGGTTACAGAGCGCCCCTGCTACTACACAGGTGAGAGAGGGCAAGAGACACTGACAGCAAACCAGAGAGAGAGAGGCGTGACACATATTTATTGAAAATGTAAATGATCGTTAAAAATTTGAATTATAACCTAAATATAATAAGAATAATTATAATAACTCATAATTTCACTTATATATCAAATAAAAATACATTCCAATCAATGTAAAACACAATAATATTTATATTAATATAAAATGTGTTGACAGTAAATGACACTTTAAATAAATATAACAATATAAATCAATTTTTATTATACTAAGAATTTAAATCATCTTTTTATCCTCCCAGCATCTCCAGCTCCTCTTCCCATGATGCCTTGCACCTCCTCCAGTCAGCCCAGAGTGTTCGGACCTGCAGCCAATCAGTGGACTCTGTGTCTTGTCCAGAATCCCTCAGTGTCTTATCCGGCCAATGGTGTTTCTCTGATTTCACCCCTCCCCTCTCCCTTTCCTCAAATCACAGGGCTTTCCGCCTGTGGCTACGGTCCTCCTCCTCTTCATTTAGCCCCGCCCACATGCTACGGCTGTCAGTGGTTGCCATGGAGACAGTATCGGAGTTAGTGAGGGGCGGGGTATGTGGGAGTCCCTTGTGGCCCCTGAAGGACTGGACAGCCGCGCCCAGTCTAAGCAATGACCACTGGTTGGTCATATTTAAATAAACCCTTGTTAATATTCATTAGCAACAATTATACATTAAAGCTCATTGGTATCTTTTTTTTTTGATTCAGTGTTAAGTAGTTTGAATTTTTGATTGTTATTTTGATTTGTCATGAAATAATATGTGAATATTTATATTTAATTATTTAACATGACACTAAGTAGCTTCATCAATATATTATAAATATGGTTTAATTAAAGTTTAGCAGTTCATTATTATCAGGGTACACTGATCATAATGTTCATGTTTGTCTTTACAGTTACATGCGAACTCCAACACAGAGGTAAAAAACATGATGATGTCATTAACTCTAACATTACATTTTATTATTATATAATTTTCACATTTTACTATTATATAATTATTACATGTTGAAATAATAACTGTGTTGTAGCTTGACTTTTTCAGCCCGGCGACAGCAGAAGCAACGGGCCAATCACAGCGCTCGGAGTGTCCACCTACCCCGGCGACGGACCCTGCCCCTTCCCCCATGTCCAGCCAATGGACTGTCTGATCCGTTCCCTGCCAGCCAATCAGCAGCCAGCTCTGAGTTTCTCAGCACAAAAGGAGAGGTGGAGTTTTTAAAGTATTTCTTACATATTTGTTTTTCTTTTTTGTTTTTTCTTTTTTTTTACTTTTTCCAGTTTTTCAGTCGACACCTGACAGAGCTTCACTTCTTCTTTTCTCTCCTTTATTTTCATGTGTTCTGCTTAGCGTGGAAAACGAGTCTCACAGATTCGCATCCGCCGAGCACCGCCACGGGAAACGCCGCTCACACCAATGGGACTGCCAAAAGTCAAAAGGTCAAGAGTGGAGGGAGGGAAGCAAACAAAACCCAACAGAATAAAAACATCAGTGAAAATATTCAAATAAAATAAAAATGTTGTGTTTACATTGTCAGATTAAAGAAGAAAGAGTTCAGTCTGGAGGAGATTTACACCAACAAGAACTACAAATCCCCCACCACCAACAGGTAAAAACTACAAAACCCCACATGAAGACCATAGAAATAAACTGTCAAATCTGCTGCACAAACTAGACCTCCCAGCATGCCTTGCTGTCATCCTGCAGGAGTCTGGAGACGATTTTTGAAGAGCCGCGAGAGAAGGATGGAACGCTGCTTTTGATTGGTCAGCAAAGGAGGCGCAGGCTCCTCCTCTTCCCTGATTTCACTCAGCCCAGGAAGAGGAAGAGGCCACAGGGTATGCTGGGGTACATGATTCACAGTGGGGGGGGGTGTTGGAGATTTAAAGAACAGAATGTTTTTTTTAATTACCTTATATTTGTTTTTTAGGGGGGGGGCTTCCTGTTGCCATGGTGCCCAGGAAGCGGGCAGCGGCTCGGCGACATTGCCACGTCAATGGCTCCGGTGACGATGACGCAGACCTGGACGTGATGCTGGTGGAGCGACTGAGCGCGCTTGAAGACTTCCTTACACGGCAGGGCCTAGACGTGTGAGCTATGACCATCACTCTCTGTCAGCTGACTAAAGGCCAAATAAACACGAGCTGCTAGCACGCCTGCTAACCGCCTCGTTACCGCAGTGATGTCATCAGTCAGGCGGTCACGTGTAGCAGGTTTTTGTTTTTTCTTTCTTTTTTTTTTGCTGTGAACTTGATGTTTGTTTTTTCAGTTTTTCAGTTTTTTTTTTACAGTGTAGACTGTTTGAAATGTGAATTTTGGAATATTTAATATTTTAAAACATTTTTTACTGGTTGGATGATGTCAGGTAACACACACACACACACACACACACACTTCAGTGATGCTGTAGTACTCTGCAGTACTCACATAGTACAGTGTAGTACTGCGTCACTGGTGAATATTTTTAAAGTGTAATATATATTTCTGCTGAAATGTTTCTATTTTTTGAACAAATAAAGCTTGTTTCCAATCACTGATGTTTGTATCCTGATTATTATTGTTATTGTTGTTGTTGTTGTTGTTTTGCACACCCTATAAAAGTAATGTCTCGTTTAGCATCATATTTCCATTCAAACACCTGGGACTTAAATTAAGACTGAATGTTAAATTTCTTAAAAACACTTAAATATTAAGATGTTTTTGTTCAGTGGTAATTGTTGATTTTCAGAACAATAAGCAGCATTGATTGTTAATAAACACAGATCTATTTATTTATGCATCATTTATTTATTTTTACTTTGGTTGGACCTGGCAGAGCCCCTTCCTCACCGGTTCTCATGTCAGCCAATCACAGTGGAGGGAGATGTACCTGACAGACTAAACTCAGGGCAGAGATACAACCAAACAGGTCTATCCTGACGTACAACATCTTGACGTCAATTTCATTCCCGCCAGTGTAGGAGCTAGATGAGACCGATAGATGTCAGTAATGCAACTACCTGGATGCCAGCGGCCGTTAAACGTCATTGAAGAAGAACGTCATGCTGTCACATCCGCAAACAGAACATGGCGGCGGCCTTGCGGTGTGTGCGCAGCGGAGTGATTTACAGGTTTTTAACTTTATTTTTATTTTTTACTGAAAATATTACAGTATCGTCATGAGTCAGTGACGTGTTTCCTTTACCGTCGCGTGGCAGAATTGTAATGACTGTGACGTATTTGTCGTGTTAGCGACGCTGTGAAGAGACAGTTTGACCTGACCAGACTCTGGTTTAAATTTATATTTCATTGATATTTAATGGTGTCTAAAATCCAAACGCTGAGTTGAATGTATCGTCAGACAGGTGAGCAGTGTGTGAATAAGACGGATGTGAGATTCGGCTCCGGTCACACGAGCCAGGTCTCTCAGATTTACCCGTTTTCATAGTGTGAACAGGTAAATTTCACCTGAACGTGTCGCTGTCAGGAGCTTCGTCAGGACTGAACGTGTTGTTGTTTAACGTCTCTGTCCGGAGCTGCGAACACATTTTCACTTTATCATCAGTGTTTATTTGTTTCTGGTATTTATTGTGATTAGTATCAGTATGTGAGTTAAAGACCAAACTACTTGCGTCACTGTTGGTTTGATGATAAACAACCTAGAGCCTTTAGACTGGTAATGATACTGGTACTGGTACTGGTACTGGTACTGATATTGGTAATGGTACTTGTAATCATACTGATACTGGTTCTGACAGTGGACAGCACTCTTTCTTGTCAGACTGTTTCTAAATCACATGTACTGATATTGATCAGTTGATATCAGCTCATCTGTCAGACTCTGCTTCTCTTTACTTTAACTTCACTCTAATATTTAAATTGGAATCTTTAAGAAAAGCATATGTAATATTTCCATGTATTTAGAATATGTCAGAAATCTATATTTTACTTCTCAGACTTCACTGTTTGTTTTCATGTTGTTTACAGAGTTTTTCCTCTGAGCTGCAGCCAACAACGCAGCCTGAGCACAGGTGAGTATCTGCACCTCCTCATCTCCTCTAATTCTTCGTACTCCTCCTCTTCACCTCCTTTCAAACACTGATCATGTCCACCTCGTTAACATCTAATGTACCTTTGTTGTCTGTGAGACAAACTCCTGATTATTCATTGAAAGTATCGATTAATAGAAGGTTACCGTGGTGACACCATGAGAGGGATCAGTCGTTGTGTGTCAGTCATCTTACAGTTGTGTTACAGTCAGCTCTTTCTCTTCAGGTCGTGGCCTCTTGCCCCGCCCACGGCCCCTTCGCTTCCTGTTGGTGACAGGTGGTGGTTACCTTGGTTACCAGCATTACAGGAGGAGGAACCAAGAGGAAGATGGAGCCCCACCCCCTCTGGCCACGCCCACACAGGTAGGAGACAATAAACCTGCAGTTTCCTCTTCTTTTTCTTGCTCTTTGTTTTCCTTATCATTTTGTTTTCTTTCTTCTTTATTTCTCATTATGTACTTTCACCTTTCTTCTTCTGTCTCCTAACCCTAACCCTAATCCTAACCTCCTCTGATGTGTTCCACACTTTCACACTCTTCTCACTGATGACACACCAGGTGATGCACCAGGTCATGAACCAGGTGATGGAGAAGACCGCAGGATAGTGAACAGTGTTAAAAACATTGTCTTCTTCTTTTTCTCGTTCACACTGAAAATCAGCTGTTCGTCACTTTGACCACAGTGACAGCTGCTGACAGGTAGCCTGGACACCTGTGTGAACACCTGTGTGCTCAGGTGCGCAGAATTTAGATACCAGCGGCTCAAACAGCCCAGTCTGTCGGCTTTACCTGAGGTTTGTGCGGACTGGAGCAAAGATTCAGGACTGAGCTGGACTGACGTTTGTTCAGTGACATCACTCAGGTGTGAACCCTGCTGGTGGAATCAGCTGTTTTTCCCTTTGCTCTGAGGACAGACTAAGATTCATTCACTGGGTGAAAGGTGACAGTGATGTCACACTGACCGCGCTGCACCGACTCAGGCTCTGCCCCCTCTCCTCACTGCCCCACCTCCTGATTGGTCCATTCACTGAGGACATGGTCTGATTGGTCAATCAATAACCAGGAGGCTCTGATTGGACCAAAGATTGATTTTATTCCTTAGTTTATTTATTTACTTTGTCTTTATTTATCAGTAAATTAAAGTTCTCTGAATAATATATTATAAAACAATAAAAGTTCTATTTTCAGTCACATCTTGATCCTTACATTCATTATAATAAAATATGCTTAATAATTCAATGATAAATCATTTGATCTTTATAATAAAGTAATGAAAACATTATAAAATACAAATAAATTAGTCAAAATAAATAATAAATAATATTAAAGTTGATAAAATATAAAAACGTAATTATAATTATTTTATAAATAATTATAAATGAAATAAGTAAAATATTATCACAAAAGGTTTCTATCATGTAAATGTGAAATGTGAGGGAAAGGGAGAGGGGCGGGGCTCCGCAGTATTAATCCCTCCCCCTCTCTCCCTCCCGGTCAGTTCTTCTCTCCTCTCAGTGGACGAGCTCCCGTCTTTTCTTCTCTGGTTTAAACATCGTCAGGGTATTCACGTGAAACTGTCCGGATGTGTTTCCCACCGTCTCTCTCCCCGTCGGCGGACACGCGCTCATGGTGAGGTTCTTCTCCCGTCGCCCCGGAGACGGCGGCGGGCGGCGGTCGCGCGACCTGCTGCGGCAGGTGAGGCGACGTTGTCGCGCGACCGACGGTGGGAGAGAGAAAGACGGAGGAGGAGGAGGAGGAGGAGGAGGAGGAGGAGGAGGAAGGGGGGTGAGGACGAGAGCGACGGCACGATTCAGGTGGGAGAGGGAGGGAGGACTAAAGTATGTCAAAGAAAACGTTAAATTTTAAAATTAAACAATTAAAAATCTGACTGAGGGCTAGAGACCCTGAACACAACAGAGAGAGAGAGACAGGTGGCAGAACCAGGGGGCAAGTCACATTAGAATAAACAGAGAGGAGGGTGGAGGGGTTAGGTTAGAGCAGATTACTGTGTGTGTGTGTGTGTGTGTGTGTGTGTGTGTGTGTGTATTCCATGGCAACAGCTAGTTTAGCAGGTCAGCTATTTTAGCTTTAGCCTAGCTTAGCCTGTTTCCACTTGATCCTGTGCTAACCTGCTAACCCAGTTAGCTGCTCACATTTAGTCCGTCCTGGACCTGGTCCTCCTCCCTCCTCGTGTCTTTCTCCTCCTCTTCCTCCTCATCTCTTTCTCCCTCTCCTCCTCCTCTTCCTCCGCATTCTGCGTTAATGCTCCCTCCTCTCTTTCTCCTTTTCTCTATCTCTTTCCCTCTCTCCTCCTTCTCCTCCTCCTCTATCTCTCTTCTTCCTCTCCTCTCACTCCTACCTCCTCCTCTCTTCTCTCTTTCTCCATCATCTCGTTATATCTCCTCTCCTCCTCACCGTCCCTCCTCCTCTCTCTTTCTCACTCTTCTGCTCTCTCTTCTCCCATCTCCTCCTCACTTCCTCCACCTCCTCTTTAGCCTCCTCTCTCTCATCTTTTCCCTCTCCTGTCCTCCACCTTCCCCCCTCCTCCTCTCTTTTCTCATCCTCTCCTCTCATCTCTTTCTCCCTCTCCTCCTCACCTTCCTCCTCCTCCTTCTTCCTCCTCGATCTCCTTTCTCCCTCTCCTCCTCACCTTCCTCCTCCTCTTTCCTCCTCATCTCTTTCTTTCTCCCTCTCCCT
>NW_019175843.1:145954-155954 GCF_002260705.1 Seriola dumerili
GCACGATTCAGGTGGGAGAGGGAGGGAGGACTAAAGTATGTCAGAGAAAACGTTAAATTTTAAAATTAAACAATTAAAAATCTGACTGAGGGCTAGAGACCCTGAACACAACAGAGAGAGAGAGACAGGTGGCAGAACCAGGGGGCAAGTCACATTAGAATAAACAGAGAGGAGGGTGGAGGGGTTAGGTTAGAGCAGATTACTGTGTGTGTGTGTGTGTGTGTGTGTGTGTGTGTGTGTGTATTCCATGGCAACAGCTAGTTTAGCAGGTCAGCTATTTTAGCTTTAGCCTAGCTTAGCCTGTTTCCACTTGATCCTGTGCTAACCTGCTAACCCAGTTAGCTGCTCACATTTAGTCCGTCCTGGACCTGGTCCTCCTCCCTCCTCGTGTCTTTCTCCTCCTCTTCCTCCTCGTCTCTTTCTCCTTCTCCTCCTCACCTTCCCCCTCCTCCTCTTCCTCCTCATCTCTTTCTCCCTCTCCTCCTCACCTTCCCCCTCCTCCTCCTCACTATCCTCCTCTTCTCTTTTTCCTCCTCTGTTGCTCCTCCTCTACTTCCCCCTGACCCTCACCCTCCTCCTCCTCTCTCTTTCTCCTCCTCCTCCTCCCCCTCCTCACCCTCTCGTTAAATCTCGTCACCATCAGGCTTCAGGTACCTCGTTTGGCTCTCCGTCACCGTCTGAGCGTGCTCAGTGGCGGCGTGTGTCGTCCCGCCCCTTGGCGCCGTCGGCCAATCACCTTCCTCTGCTACATCCTGTCTGTAGGCGCTCTGCGGCCGCTGGCCAATCGGGTAAGAGCGGCTGCTGAATGCCTTCTTCTGTTCGTCTGTTATCTCCTCCTCTCTCCCTCCTTCACCTCCTCTTTGAAGCCTCACTGTTTTCTGACACACCTTCCGTCCGGCTGCTGCCGCCACTGACTTCCTGATCAGATTGATCTGATCTGATTTTTTATTTGTTTTATTTTCTTGTTTTTTTTTCTGATCAGAAACTCAAGTTATTTATTCAGACATCAAATCACTGTTCTCTACTCCTCCTCCTCCTCTCTTTCACCTCCTCCTGTAATCATCAGTATTGAAGCTTTAGTACCTGTCTCCTCCTGCAGGTGGCGTTGTACCGCTCCTTCCCGACACGCCTCCTCTCTCGAGCGTGGGGTCGTCTGAACGGAGTGGAGCTCCCCACCTGGCTCCGCAGACCCGTCTACTCCCTCTACATCTGGACCTTTGGAGTCAACATGCAGGTGAGGACCTGGACCTGGACCAGCTGAGGAGACAGGGTAAGGGTCACATGTCACATGGTCACCTTCCTGTCTCTGTTTCGTCCAATAGGAGGCAGCGGTGGAGGACTTACATCACTACAGGAATCTGGGAGAATTCTTCCGTCGACGTCTCAAACCTGCAGTCAGACCTCTCTGCGCCTCCTCCTGCCTGGTAACACTCCACCTCCTCCTCCTCCTCCTCCTCCTCCTGCCTGGTAACACTCCACCTCCTCCTCCTCCTCCTCCTCCTCCTGCCTGGTAACACTCCACCTCCTCCTCCTCCTCCTCCTCCTCCACCTCCTCAGGACTTGGTCTTGTGAGACCTGGTCCCGGACCTCAGACTCTTTCTTTTTTATCTTCTGTTTTGTTTAAAGTGAATTTACTAATAATAATTAATAATCAGGTGTGTGTTTCAGACACAATGCATGATGGGTGATGATAGCGGGTCGGGGGTCATGTTCTGACTTCAGCTGTGGTTGTCCTCAGGTGTCTCCAGCGGACGGGAGGATCCTCCACTTTGGTCAGGTGAAGAACTCGGAGGTGGAGCAGGTGAAGGGGGTCACCTACAGTCTGGAGAACTTCCTGGGTCCACAAAAGAGGCAGGGCAATGGTAAGGACACGCCCACTCTACCCCCGCCAATGTGAGCTGGGACTGACCTGTGTTAACCTGGACTCACCTGTGTTAACCTGGACTCACCTGTGTTGTCATGCTCTCTTTAGACTCCTCCTCCTTCAGGGACCTCCTCCTAGCGTCTCCTGACAACGACTTGTTCCACGTCGTGGTCTACCTGGCTCCAGGTGACTATCACTGTTTCCATTCGCCCACAGACTGGAGGGTGGAGCTTCGACGTCACTTCCCAGGTGAGAGTCCATTCACCTGTTCACCTGTCTGTTCTCTGCAGTGTACCTGGTCTTCAACCCCCCACCCCCACCCCTCTCTGTCTTTCTCCTCGTTAGGTTCGTTAATGTCGGTTAACCCAGGTGTGGCTCGTTGGGTCAAAGAGCTCTTCTGTCTTAACGAGCGTGTGGCGCTCACTGGCCAATGGCAGCATGGCTTCTTCTCGTTAACAGCAGTCGGAGCCACAAACGTGGGATCAATCAGGGTTTACTTCGACCAGGTGAGGACCTGGACCAGCAGCTCCAGAAAAAAAGAATAATGTTAAAACTAATATTAAATTAATGATCATATAATTATTGTAACGTGTTTTATCAGAACAGTCTGATGTTCATGTTTCAGCAGCAGCTGTTTATATTACAATCAAAATATTTACATGAGTTTGAAATCATACTGATAATTCACTTATTTTTATTTTTAATGTTTTAAATGTTAATGTTTAAATTAGGGTGAACATTGATAATATGTCTTTTATTGATATATTGATTTATCTTTTGTGTAATTTACAGTCTGTTAATGAACAGAAGTGATGTCTATTTTCCGAAGTTTTTTATATTATTAAACATGAATATTAAATCATTGATATTATTCAATATTGATATTATCCAATATTAATGGTGTATTAATAAATTATTAAATTATTAAATAAAATTATTTGTTGACTGTTTTTGTCATCAGGAGCTTCAGACCAACGCTCCTCACTACAGTAAAGGATCCTTCCACGACCGCAGCTACATCGCCGCCGGTGACCAGTTGTTGAAGGCGGCAGGTGAAGGGGGCGTGGCCTTACAGAGAGGGGAGGCGGTGGGGGAGTTTAACCTCGGCTCCACCATTGTTCTGCTGTTCGAGGCTCCCAAAGACTTCAGCTTCAACCTGCAGCCGGGACAGCGAATCAGAGTAGGGGAGGGGCTTGGCAGCCTCTGATTGGCCAGGCAGACTCAGGAGGAGGGGCCTGAAGACAAGACAGATTTTAAGAGTTTAAGGCATTGTGGGTAATTTTCTGCATAAGGAAGACGCTGTATGGGACATGAAGAGGACATGTTTGTTTTTTATAACTCAAACTCCCAGAATGCCTTGTGCCTCATGGCAGGGAAGATGCCAAACCTCTCTCTCTCTCTTTCTGTGTTTGTATTCCGTCGCTATGTCGCTCGCCCAGAACAGTTCCTTTAAAAGAACAGTCCGTCCACTGACGCTGTTTGAATGTTCAAAGCTTTATTGTTTCTGTTTCTGTCTCAAACCAATCAGAGCAGTCGGAGCTGTCAGCTGATTGGTGGAGGCACATCAGGAGGCTTGGGATTGGTCAGAAAGAAACATTAATTATTTTTCCTCCATCATTTCTTCCATTTCATCCGTTTTTTTTGTTTTTTGTTTTTTTTTCAGTTTCTCGACTTTTGTCAAATATCTTAATATGAATAAATATTTTTTCTCATATTTTTGTCTTTATTTAAAATAGTTGAACGTATAATTAAATAAATGCTATTAATTAGTTCATTGTCCATGTTCACACTGAATGGGACCATTTCTCTGCATAATGGGATTTAAATGTTCATACTTTTTTATTTTTATCATATTATTGTCACATGATCATATTACAATTACTACAATGTTTAACATTTTACATTCTGTTTTTATTTATGTTGTCATGATCTCAAGTCAGTGAGAAATATAAAATGATGATTCACATCTGTAGAATATGATTTATTATATTTAAATACTGAAGTTTTTACATCAGTTAAAGCAGAAGAAATTCACCACCATGGAGAAACAACCAGAGCAGCACACTGGTTTAAGCCCCGCCCCTCTGCATTAGCCCCGCCCTGTGCAGCAGAACCAGCAGCACAGCCAAAAGGATGGCGGCAGGCAGCAGTTGCCATAACGGTGGAAACGTGGCTCAGCCAGACCTCCGTGTGACCAGCTGTCATCGGCGACCTCCTTCCCCAGCCACAGCTTCCCATCCTGAGCCGCATCTCTGGTCGCTACCCCCTCCCTGTGGATGGAGCTCCAGGAGGATGAGGAGCAGGAAGAGGTGCAGGTCTGCTGGGCCTTCACTCCCAGGAAGGAGGCCAAGTCCAGGTCCAGACCTGCTGCTCCTCCTCTGGGCCGAGGTGTGTTCTGTCGACACTGAGGACACGGGATCCACACCTGGGGGTGGAGTCTGTCTTCAGTCTGAGCTCACAACACATCACCTGTCCTCATGGAAGCTTTAGTCACTGTAACTTCAACTGCTTTCCACACCTGTCCTCACCTGTTCTGTGCTGATGATGTCATTACTCACCTGTTCGTTGATGACCGTGTCCAGCCTCTTCAGACATGCCTGGCAGAAGGCGTGGCCGCAGTTCAGTCGCCGCGGCAAACGTGCTGCCAAGTCGTAGCTGCCAAAACACACGATGCACACAAGGTCCTGCCTCCTCAGTGACATCTGTGTCTCCATGGCAACAGAGAAGGGGGGAGAGGGGAGGGGCTGACAGGTCACTTCCTCTTCCTCCTTTTCTTCTTCTTCTTTCTTTCTGTCATCAGACATTTTTTCTGATTGGCAGAAGAAAATATTCTGTTAAGATTTTTTTATTTTATTGTGAAATGACCAGAACCAGACCAGTACTAGACCGGGACCAGACCAGGACCAGACCAGTACTAGACCGGGACCAGACCAGGACCAGACCAGTACTAGACCGGGACCAGACCAGGACCAGACCAGTACTAGACCGGGACCAGACCAGGACCACACCAGTACTAGACCGGGACCAGACCAGGACCAGACCAGAGCCAGACCGGAGCCAGACCGGAGCCAGACCAGGACCAGTCCCATACCAGACCGGAACCAGACCAGGACCACACCAGTACTAGACCGGGACCAGACCGGAGCCAGACCAGGACCAGTCCCGTACCAGACCGGAACCAGACCCAAGCCAGACCAAAGCCAGACCAGAGCCAGACCAGGACCTGACCAGGACCTAACCGGAGCCAGAGTGAGTTAGTCCACTAAAAGAGGAGAAATGTGACTCAGTTGTCTTGCTCTCATGTCGTGGGTTGTTAGCTGTCTGGCTAACGTTAGTGGCAGGTGAGTCTAGATGAAGGACTCATCTAGTCTAGTTCAGAGCTCAGAACTGCACTGAGGCTAATGCTAAGATAAATTTAACTGCAGGACATTCGGAAAAACAGAAACCGGACTGCGCAGTGTGTCCAGCTCTCCACCTGCTGCGCTTTGATTGGTCAGATTCTTAATGTAAACACAAACTCACCTGGTTTTTTATCTTCTTCACATCACATTTTCTCTTCCTGCTGTCCGGTGTATTGTTCTTCTCTATTTTATCTTCTGTTGTTTCTCATTTCTTCTTCTTTCCCTCTTTCATCCCTCTCTAATTCTTCTTCTCTTCTTTTATTCCACTGTACGTTTACCTCCTTTCTTTTGCTGTTCTTCTTGTTATATCCTCCTCTCTTCTTTCTCTCTTTATTTCTCTTTCTTTCTTTTCCTACTTGTCGTTCTCTCTCTTTTCTTCTTCTCTGTTCTTTCGTTCTCGTTCTGTCTGCCTCAGAGAGAGAGAGTCACCTTCATCAATAATTCAGCTTCGTACAAACAGAAAACTTTTCTTCAACGACAGCAACAGAATAAAATGTAAAAATGAAAGGAGTTAAATTCTGTTGTAACATCAAACACAAATCAAAAACTTATCAATAACTTATCAATAACTACACAGGGAAATTAAACATATTCAGACTCTGAACCTGAGCAGGTGACACGATCAATAATCTTACCTGTAACCTGATCAGCCAATAGAAAGTGGAGCTGCTCTCAGGTTTCTATTGGCCACTGGTGTCGACCTATCAAGTTACAGCTCAGTGTTGACAGATTGAGGTCGCCATGGCAACAAGGAGAGACGTATAACTTGGATATATACATATACACAGCTTGTGTGTGTGTGTGTGTGTGTGTGTGTGTTTTAGTGAGGTATGTACAGGATGATCAGCTGATCAGTCTGTTTATCAATATTCTTTATTAGAACCAGACAGAAAAACTCTAATGAACAAACACTATGATGTCATCAAAATTCCTTCACAATAAAAGTTCTACTTACTAATACTTTATGGACCATCATCATTTCCTCTGAGATAAAATATAAAACGCAAACAGTTTGTTTGTCAGGGGATTATTAATATACATATAGATTATATCATATTATTAATGTAATACAGACAAAATAAAATAAAAGATTCATCCATTCATCACTTTATACAATTATTAACCATTTTCACCATTGTTCATTTCAACGTCAGAATTTTCAAAAATCTCATTATATTAGAGATTCTTCATTTTAAGATGTTTGGGATTATTGATGTTTAAATGGATTCATCCATTAATTAATTAATTAATTCATCCATTCGTTCACTCAGTAATTCGTTCATTCATTCATTTGTTCATTTATTCATTCGTTCATTCATTCATTCGTTATTTCATTTGTTCATTCATTTGTTCATCCATTCGTTATTTCATTCATTTGTTTGTTCATTCATTCATTCGTTCATTCATTCATTCATTCATTATTTCATCCGTTTGTTCATTCATTCATGTGAACAGTAAAAAAAACTGAATATTTAGTTTAATGGAGTCACTTCCACATTAACGATGAAATCCATGTTACATCATGCAGCGGCCATTTTATGTCTAATCTGCTCACAGATCAATAAATATGTCATTGATTATTGATCTTTTTCTGTCAGTTTTTTCGGTTTTGAAACATCAAAAATAAACTTTTCTCTTTTTTCAATGTAAAAATGTAACAAAACCAGCTTTAGATCATATCATAATTATTATCATTATATATTCTCATGATCATATGTTTGTATAAAGCATCAACTCCTAGTAATTCTTGTAGCTTTCAGCTGGATCCCATGGCCTTCTTCAGAGTGGAACCCGCTGAGCTTCAGAAATATTTCAGTAAGTGGACTTTGAGCTTGAATCATTTTTTAAATAATTTTTATATTTTTAGGTTTTGATTTAACAAACAGGAAGTTGACACAGGTTTTGCTTTTTAATGTTTAACTGACACAAAATGGCCGTCACAGATAAAACAACTTCCTCCCTTCCTTCCTTCCTTCCTTTCATTTTCACCTTTTGAATTGTGTCTTTGTTTCCTGTCCTTCCATCCTTTGACATTTCAAGCCAATCACAGTCCTCCTGATGCTGTGACATCACGTCCTGTCACTGTGATGCCAACTCATGCCACAGTGAGATCACTTCCTCCTCCTGCAGCGATAGCAACAAGCACGGCACTTCCCTCCTCCCTCCTCCTCCCCCCCTCCATCTTCCTTCACCATATAAGGTGGTGGGGGGGCGGAGCTCGACACACCATATGGGTTCCCGTCATTACCGCTCAGAGCCACCGGATTGGCTATCACTGTGGCAGTGTCATCAGGGTGGTGGAGCTTAGCCCGTGGGATGGTCACCTGACCGTATGGGTTGTCCAGGGAGACGTTGATGTTTGATGACATGATGGAGCGTCACAGGAGGGCGGGGCTAAAACTGACCAATCAACCAATCAGTCAGGGCAAGAGAGCTGTGTGGAGAGAGACAGAGAGAGAGAAAGAGAGAGAGAGAGAGGTTCTTTAACATGAAATTATAAAGTTCAGGATCAGGATTAGAAAACTTTATAAGAAACTCTAACATGTGTGCGTGCATGCGGGCGTGTTTGTGTGTGTGTGTGTGTGTTTGTGTGTGTGTGTGTGTGTGTGTTTGTGTGTGTGTGGATGATGTTACAGAGTCAGATCATGACATCAAGAAGCTAATGGTTGTGTCTGGGCTGTTTGTTGTCTCTCGTGTTCACAGCCGCTTGTTGTGTGAGTGGAAACTCACTGAGCTCTGGAACACCTGAACAGGAAGGGGGGCGTGGCCAATGAAGCGTTTGTTTTGGTCTGAGATAATGGTGGTGTAGAGTGACATCTAGTGGCTATGACGATTGCTTACATAAACCTTTAAATTAATAAATAATACTATAATATTATTGTTAAACAGAATACTGTGCTTAAAATTAATTCAAGTTAATCATTGAAAAGGAATGTATTTCAATATGTTGTGTCTGTGCTCAGGGTCAGTTCAGTTACATCTGAATTTCTTCCATTCAAATAAATATAGTGAATGATGTCATGTGATCATCTGATACTACTAGCCTAGTAATACTAATACTACTGCTACCAGTGGTGGACAGTAACTAAGTACATGTACTTGAGTAATCTTGTACTTTTGAATCTACTACATTTCTATGAAGGAATCTTACTTTGAAGAGCTTTTAGTCAGTGAATGAATTGTCTTTTATTTTGAAAATGTGATGGACAATACACTGTGTTCATCACAGGTAAACCAATCACAGCCGACTCCTCCACTGTCAGTCAGGTCTGAACCTGTCAGTGTCCTAATGATGGATGTTAGATAAACGCTCTTCACAGAGACCTGAGAGTCTGATCTGAAGTCTGTGTTCAAGGTTTAAATAAAGATTCATTTAGTTTGAATGTTTGATCAGTCAGTCAGTCAGTCAGTCAGTCAGTCAGTCAGCCAGTCATTCATTCAATCATCAGTCAGTCAGTCAATCATCAGTCAGTCATCAGTCAGGCAATCATCAGTCAGTCATCAGTCAGGCAATCATCAGTCAGTCATCAGTCAGGCAATCATCAGTCAGTCATCAGTCAGGCAATCATCAGTCAGTCATCAGTCAGGCAATCATCAGTCAGTCATCAGTCAGGCAATCATCAGTCAGTCATCAGTCAGGCAATCATCAGTCAGTCATCAGTCAGGCAATCATCAGTCAGTCATCAGTCAGGCAATCATCAGTCAGTCATCAGTCAGGCAATCATCAGTCAGTCATCAGTCAGGCAATCATCAGTCAGTCATCAGTCAGGCAATCATCAGTCAGTCATCAGTCAGGCAATCATCAGTCAGTCATCAGTCAGGCAATCATCAGTCAGTCATCAGTCAGGCAATCATCAGTCAGTCATCAGTCAGGCAATCATCAGTCAGTCATCAGTCAGGCAATCATCAGTCAGTCATCAGTCAGGCAATCATCAGTCAGTCATCAGTCAGGCAATCATCAGTCAGTCATCAGTCAGGCAATCATCAGTCAGTCATCAGTCAGGCAATCATCAGTCAGTCATCAGTCAGGCAATCATCAGTCAGTCATCAGTCAGGCAATCATCAGTCAGTAAGTCAGTCATCGGTCAGTCGTCAGTCAGTCATCAGTAAATCATCAGTCAATCATCAGTCAGTGGGTCAGTCAGTCAATCATCAGTCAGTAAGTCAGTGATCAGTCAGTCAGTCAATCATCAGTCAATCAGCAGTCAGTCAGTCAGTCAGTCAGTCATTCAATCATCAGTCAGGCAATCATCAGTCAGTCATCAGTCAGTAAGTCAGTCATCAGTCAGTCAGTCAATCATCAGTCAGTAAGTCAGTGATCAGTCAGTCAGTCAATCATCAGTCAATCAGCAGTCAGTCAGTCAGTCAGTCAGTCATTCAATCATCAGTCAGGCAATCATCAGTCAGTCATCAGTCAATCATCAGTCAATCATCAGTCAGTCAGTCAGTCAGTCAGTCATTCAATCATCAGTCAGGCAATCATCAGTCAGTCATCAGTCAATCATCAGTCAATCATCAGTCAGTAAGTCAGTCAGTCAATCATCAGTCAGTAAGTCAGTGATCAGTCAGTCAGTCAATCATCAGTCAATCATCAGTCAGTCAGTCAGTCAGTCAGTCATTCAATCATCAGTCAGGCAATCATCAGTCAGTCATCAGTCAGTAAGTCAGTCATCAGTCAGTCAGTCAATCATCAGTCAGTCATTCAGTCAGTCATCAGTCAGTCAGTCAGTCAGTC
>NW_019175843.1:160954-185911 GCF_002260705.1 Seriola dumerili
TGCTGACGGAGGAGATCGTGAAGGTTCATCAGGAGATTTCAGCAGCCGTTCAGCAGATCGATCCTCTGGCCGAGTACCAACACTTCATCGACGCTTACAGGTCAGATGCTCGCTTCCTCTGTGGTTACCATGATAACGGTCTCTCTGTCACATGCTCCTGGTTACCATGGTGTCTCTCTCTTTCAGGTCTCCGGAGACCCCAGAGCCAAGCGTGGAGTTTGACACATCTCTATTGGAGGAGACGGACAACCTGCCAGCCAATGAGATCCTCTGGAACACGCTGACAGCTGAAAGCCTGCAGGCCATGTGAGCTACTATAAAATTAAACTGTTTCCTGTAGCCTGCCAAAGTAAAAGTCTCTGTCCTATCAAATAAAAGCAAACAGATGCTGAAAATATAAAAAAAGGAAAACTGTCCAGATGTTTCAGAAATGTTTTCCAGATTCACAGGCAAACAGAAAGTCTCACTGTGCTCGTCTTCCAGGTTGTCGTCGGCAACAGAAGAGCTGACGCTGACTCAGCAGAATCTGAGGACGAAGGAGGCGCTGGCCGACGACCTGGACACCAAGATCCAAACGAGTCAGCAGAGCGCTGAGAGGAGGAGCGAGTGAGTCTGAGGTCCACTTCTGTCCACGTCCTCTCTCTCTCTGTGTCGTGACTGTCTGTTAATGTCTCTTGCCCTCAGCTGTGTCCTGCTGCTTAGTCAGAAACTCTCTCTGCTCGAGCTTCGTCACGCTGTCCAATCACTGCGTGGCTCTGAGGCCCGTCTCGCCTCCCAGAAGGCCCTCCTGGATGCCAAGATGGCTGCCGCCACCACCTCCCCTCCCCCACCGCCACCTCCCCCAGCGCTGCCTTACGAGGACGACGCCCGCTCCGTCGGCTCCACGGTAAATATTCAATCATTGATCAAATCAGTGATCTGATCTGAGGTCTGAGATCTGAGATCAAAATAAAAGTGCCTCTGTCTTATAACATTACAACAGCTGGATGGTGTGTGTGTGTGTGTGTGTGTGTGTGTGTGTGTGTGTGTGTGTGTGTGTGTGTGTGTGTATAGGATAAGACGAAGGAGAAGAGCTCTCGCTTCGACACACTGCGACATTCTCTGGCTGGGATGATCCGTTCTCCTAAAGCCATGCTGGGCTCCTCCACCTCGGTGAGACTTCCAGGTGTTTCCAGATGTTAGTGACATGTCAGCAGCTCAGGTCCAGTCAAACATCACCCCCCTTTATAAGCAAATCAGAATAAATAAACCAGTTTTTACCAATTATAGATGATCAGAGTTATGTAATATTTCCACCAATAGAAACTGAGATCACTGATGATGTCATCACAACCTGGCTTTACTGTTGTCCTGCTGTTTGTCTCTTGTCAATAAATTTTCTTGAATTCTTTGTGTCTTTGCCCCCGGCAGCAGTTCTTCGATGTGATCCCGACATCAGAGCGCCCCCTGGCGGAGCAGGAGTGGTATCATGGCGCCATCCCCCGCACTGAGGCTCAGGAGTTACTACGGCAACAGGGAGACTTTCTGGTGAGGGAGAGTCATGGTAAACCGGGCGAGTACGTCCTGTCTGTGTTTTCTGATGACCAGAGACGACACTTCATCATCCAGTTTGCCGATGTATGTATCACTGCCTCGTTAACGTCACATGACCAACAAGGTTCTGAACAGAGACCCTGTTCAGGACTGTGGTCCCAGTGTCCCCCCACCCACCTCTCTCTCTGTGTGTCCCCCACCCCTCTGGTAGAATCAGTACCGTTTTGAAGGGACCGGCTTCTCGACCATCCCTCAGCTCATCGAGCATCATTTCTCCACTAAACAAGTCATCACCAAGAAGTCTGGAGTCGTGCTGCTCAACCCCGTCGTCAAGGCAACCACTCATAAATACACCTCCACACATGAACATGTTACAGTGAGTTAGTGTGTGTGAGATTAGTGATGATGATGAATGTGATGTCATTTCCTGTGTCCAGGACAAGAAGTGGATCCTGAACCATGAGGACGTGGTCCTGGGAGACCTGCTGGGAAAGGTGACCTACAACACACACACACACACACACACACACACACACACACACACACACACACACACACACACACACACACACACACACACACACAATTAACATCTCTCAACTTTCTGTGCCTCCATGTCCCATCATGCCCATGCTGTGTGCTCGTTGCCAGGGTAACTTTGGCGAGGTGTTTAAAGGAACACTGCAGCGCGACAAAACGCCGGTGGCCGTCAAAACGTGTAAAGAAGATTTACCTCCAGAGTTGAAGATCCGCTTCCTGTCTGAGGCCAGGTCTGCATGTCAACAACAACAACAACAACAACACCAAACAACAGCAACGCCAAACAACAACACAAGCAACAACCACAACACCAAGCAACAACACCAACAACAACAAACACCAAGCAACAACACCAAACAGCAACACCAAAACCAAACAACAATAGCAACACCAAACAACAAAACTAACAACAACAAAACCAAACAACAACAATAACAACAGCAAGCAATAAAAACAGCAACAACAAACAACAACAGCAACACCAAACAACAACACCAAGCAACAACAGCAACAACAACACCAAACAGCAACAACAACAACAAACACCAAGCAACAGCAACACCAAACAACAACGCTAACAACAAAAAACAACAAAAACAACAAAACCAAACAATAACAACAGCAACAACAAACAACAACACCAACAACACCAAGCAGCAACACCAAACAACAAAAACACCACCAAAACCAAACAACAACAATAACAACAACAGCAACAACAACAAACAACAACAACACCACCAAAACCAAACAACAACAACACCAAACAATAACAACAGCAACAACAACACCAAACAACAACACTAACAACAAAAAACAACAAAATCAAACAATAACAACAGCAACAACCAAACAACAACACCAACAACACCAAGCAACAACAACAACACCAAACAACAACAAACAACAAAAACACCACCAAAACCAAACAACAAGAATAACAACAACAACACCAAAACCAAACAACAACAACACCAAACAATAACAACAATAACAAGAATTAAAGACCAAAAATGTTTTTAGTAGAAAATGAAGTGAATCAGCAGCAGAAAGACCTGGTTCCTGTCAGACCAGGTTAATATTAATATCAATATTAATATATCAATATATTATTAATAAATAACTAATAAATATAAAGAATATGAAGTTCAAACAAAATATAAAAAAACATAAAAAATGAAAAGCATAATATTTAAACTTTAACATCCAGGTTTGTTTATATAATTGAACTTTCATCATCATGACAACACAGACTGTACGATCTTTCTGATTGGCTGCCTGGAAATGTGTAGCAGCTTTGTGATTGGCTGGTGTCTCATGCTGCCTGTCTGTGATTGGCTGCAGGATCCTGAAACAGTACGACCACCCAAACATCGTGAAGCTGATTGGCGTTTGTACGCAGAGACAGCCGATCTACATCGTCATGGAGCTGGTTCCTGGTGGGTGGAGCTTCACTTACCTTCTGTTGTTGGTTGCTCTTGAAGGTGTGTGTGTGACCCCTCGCTGTGTCTTCAGGTGGAGACTTCCTGTCCTTTCTGAGGAAGAAGAAGGATGAGCTGAAGACAAAGCAGCTGGTTCGCTTCGCCGTCGATGCTGCTGCTGGGATGGCGTACCTGGAAAGCAAGAACTGCATCCACAGGTATCTCACCTCACACCTGTTCACCTGTGTCACTTCACACCTGTTCACCTGTGTCAGTACAGACTGTCCAGCAGAGTCCACTGGTTATAGAAGACTCTTTATATGATGTTACACATGTGGTTTATTATACTTCCTATTGTCACTTCACAATTAAAGCTCTCCATTAGCTTCCCTCTATTGGGCTTTAAATGTGAAGGAGCTGCAGCTTCCTGAAATCAGTTTAACATTCAGAGCTGGTTCAACTGGTGGAGGCCAGTGGTTCAGAATTAACCTGTCTCCGCCTGTCTCTGCCTGTCCCCACCTCTGCCCACCTGTCTCCATCTGTCTCTACCTGTCCTGACCTGTCTCCACCTGTTCCCATCTCTCCCCACCTGTCCCGATCTGTCTCCACCTGTCCCCATCTGTCTCCATCTGTCTCTACCTGTCTCCATCTGTCTCTACCTGTCCCAACCTGTCTCCATCTGTCTCTACATGTCCCCACCTGTCTCCACCTGTCTGTCTCAGGGACCTGGCAGCGAGGAACTGTCTGGTGGGGGAAGGCAGTGTGTTGAAGATCAGTGACTTTGGGATGAGTCGTCAGGAGGATGATGGAGTTTACTCTTCATCTGGACTCAAACAGATTCCCATCAAATGGACCGCACCTGAGGCCCTCAACTATGGTAACACCTGACACACCTGTACCCCACCTGACACACCTGTACTCCACCTCTAACACGTGACACACCTGTAACACCTGGTTATAAACAATATAAGCCAGTTTACTCACTGTTACTCTCCTGTACTGTGATTGGTTGCTGCAGGTCGTTACAGTTCAGAGAGTGACGTGTGGAGCTATGGGATCCTGCTTTGGGAAACCTTCAGTCTGGGGGTGTGTCCTTACCCTGGGATGACCAATCAGCAGGCCCGAGAGCAGGTGGAGAAAGGTAACCACACAGAGAGAATCAGCTGTTCTGTCCAGATTAATGAGGTTTAACAGGTGAACTGTGTTTGTTGTTTGTTTTGTCAGCCATTTTTGCCTTCACCACGTGAATGTCAGTGAATCAAATTTCATCAAAAAAACGTTTCACCTGGTTTTAAGGGTTAAAGTTTGAACGCCCAGATAGCAGGGGGCGCTATAGAGAGACGTGATGTCATCACACTGTTATGTAGTATCATTACACTGGGTGGTGTCATTCTGAACCTACCTGCGCAAACCTGAACCACACTTGGACCTTTGAAGTAATCCGGTAACAAACTGGACTCAGGTCCAGAGTCCCTGATGAGACCTGCACTCCACTTATAAAATGTTATTTCCTCTTTCATTTTCAGAATAAGGGTTTTATGTGACAACATTGTTCTACTTTATAAATAGAAACTGCCCCCATTCCTCTCTCCTGGTTGCTAGGTTACAGAATGGCGTGCCCACAGCGTTGCCCTGATGACGTGTACAAAGTGATGCAGCGCTGCTGGCAGTACAACCCAGAGGACCGACCCAAGTTCTTCGAGCTGCAGCGAGACCTCGCAGCCATCAAAAAGAAGTGATGACATCATCATGTACTCAGCAGCAGAGCGTCATCAGCGAAGACAAGTCACTTTTTTTTTTCAACAAGTGGGCTTGGCCGGTGGGTGGGCGTGGTCAGCAGGCGGAAGTGGTTCAGAAACACATCGTCTTTTTAGAAACAATATGTAAAAAAAAAAAAAAAAGGTTTATTGAAAACACTAAGACAAACACAACAGCGTGATGAACCTGTTAGCATGTACAATCTGAAGCATGACATCACAATTCAGCCATTGTCGATTTTATGATCAAGGTAGAAACATCTTTACATTGCGTCTGAAAAAATGGAGCAAATGGACCTATTAGCTTAATATCAGATATGGTGTGATCACATGAATTCTGTTTTAATCTACATGTTATTCCTGATCAATGTTGATTGTTACATATCGATTAACAGACAAAGGAAGAACTGACGACAAGACGTTAGCATGAGATAAACACCAGACGCTAATCTCTGACTAAAACACTCATACACTCACACCTGACAGGTGTTTCAACGTTTACGTTAAAAACTTTGAGAAAAAAATCTGAAAAAAAAACAAAAAATTCATTTTTCATGTTTCCAACATGTTGAAACACTAAATAAGCTCAAAATGTCAAGAGACTAAAACAGGTTACAGTCAGATGTTAAGCCACACCCCCATCACTACAGTTACCAGGGCAACAGATTGAACACTAAAAATGATTCCACTGCTGAGGACCAATCAGCTGTCAGCACTAACATAAACTGTTTATTTGTTTCTGTTTTTATTTATTATGTTTTTATTCATTTTATTTCTTTTTGTGTTTGTTTGAAAAAGTTAATTTACAAACTGTTTTGGAAGGAAAGTGGACCTTTATTCTGAAAAACCAGCTGTCAGTCATCACACAGACCACGCCCACCCAACTCTTTTTTTCTCTGTTTTTTAAAGTGTGATTCCAGGAAATGTTTCTGACTTATCAGTGGTCTGGTTGTTGTCACATAAAAAAAAAAGTCAACAGTATTTAAAAAAAAAAAAATTAAAAAAAAGACAAAAAAAGTCTTATTTTGAAAATTGAAAAGCAGGAAGAGAATGAATGTAATTTTTAATTCGTCAAAATTTAAAAATGTTATATTTATGTTAATTAACTACAAATAATTAACAGCTCTTATTGTAAATCAGTCGAGAGTCCTGATTGGTCAACATCACTTCCTGGAATGAGTCTAAATGATAATGATGTCAGAGCTACTTACTGTTACTGTAAATAAAGATGTTTTTACAGTTTTTTTTTTTTTTTGTTAAATCATCTTTGAGTTTTTCATTTTTTCTTTTCACTAATTGCGTTTGTCTTTTTTATTTGTTTAAGCTCTTTATAAAAATATTATCGTAGCATTTATTATGAAAATAAAACAACTATGAACACACGGTGACAGTTTCTAACATTTTTATCTTTGGTTTAAAATAAAAACGTTGAACATTATACGAGGTTTATAACTTGTTTATTTTTTAACTTTTGTAAAAACTTTGTTAAATGTTTACCAAATAAAACATTTTACCAAATTAAAAAAAAATGAATTCATCACAACAAACTTGAGTATTTCAGAGTGAAATAATTTAAATCTGATAAATTATTATAAACAAACTTCAACGACACGATCAGTAGATTTTGTTTGCATGTCACTGATGTTTTCACTTTTTCTAATTAAAACTTTTTTTCACGAACTTGGGAGATAAGTAAAAATGAATAAATTTCTAAAAAAAATTAAATAATTTGGAATGAAAATCTTCTGTGTGTCTCCAGCTGGTTTTATTATAAAAGAATATTTATACAAAAATTTTGAGGAAAGTGACGTGACATTGATTAATTTTCCAGCTTTTATTCTGAAATTTTTTTTCTATATGTTGTAAAACGTCCCATAACAACAGAAACCAAATAAACAAACCACCTTTTCTCTTTAAACATTATTTTTATTTTATTAAAACTGTAGACTTCCAAATAAGGTCGGCAGCGTTGCTGGTTTGGGGTGGGGCTTGTAGCCGATTCGTTCGTTGATGAGCTCCGCCCTCGTCACTGCTGTGGAGGAAGATGCTGAAGCTGACGCTCCACCCCCGATGATGTCAACACTGATGACAGATGCCCCGCCCACTCCGCCACCTGACTCCGCTTCCTCTCGCTGACGCTTCCTGGCCTAAAAAAACAGAAAAAAAGTAAGACTTAGCTGACCAGACCAGAAGCTGGTCTCTGATCCTCAGGTGGAGCTGTTGCTCTGGCCTTCACAGGTAAGAACACACCTGAGCTGTTGTTTCATGTGAAGACAGACAGTTATTAATTAGTGTGTTCATAATATGTTAATGAGCGAGTTAATGGTCAGAAAAACTGTCACTAATAGGATGATGAGTTTGGTGTTCACAGAATTGATTAGTGATGACAGTAATGACTTGTATTGACAGTATTGATCGTGTTAGTGATTTTGACCTCGAGCTCCTTCTTGACACTCTCGAACTCCTCGGTGTCATCAATCTTCAGCTCCAGACGAGTTGGTTTCCTCCTCAACATCTTCTGTTTTCTTCTGTTGACGTAGAAACACAAACATCACATCAGAGACAATGACATCATCTGTTCCATTGGCCTTAGAGGACCGGGTTTTACCAAAACCAAAAGATCTGGATCGAAAGGCTCAACCCTCCCGCAGTGCTGTAGTACCAGTACTACTAGAATGTAGTTCTACTAACATTTATGGATTCTTTCTTTTATGGAAAGTACTGAGTCTTTTATGGAAAGTGTTTATTTCATCTTAGTTTCTCAGTCAAACTCTTTATTTCTATTTATATTTGGTGTTGAGTTTTAGAAAGCAATAAACCTGCATTCAAGCACAAACAGACATTTCATTTAGTTCTTATTTAATATTAATCATCTGATTGAGTCCTACTCAGGATAGATTGATAGACAGATACTTTACTTTAATTATCCCCTAGGGGAAATTCATGTAATTATTACACAGAATCATCTTAAATATTAACTCCAATTAATCGGCAGTCAATTTATAAAATCTGTCAGATAAACCCAGCCCTTCTGATTTCTTTTGATTGACTCACTGATTACTGAATCGTAAAATACTGCAGTACACTATACACCATTGCACATGTTTACTCCAGGATACACCAGTACATAGCTGTTTACTCCAGTATACACCAGTATACTCCAATATACTCCAGTACACTCCAGTACACACCAGTACATACCAGTACATACCTGTTTAATCCAGTATACACCAGTACATACCTGTTTAATCCAGTATACACCAGTACATAACTGTTTACTCCAGTATACACCAGTATACTCCAATATACTCCAGTATACACCAGTATACTCCAATATACTCCAGTATACACCAGTACATACCTGTTTAATCCAGTATACACCAGTACATAACTGTTTACTCCAGTATACACCAGTATACTCCAGTATACTCCAGTACACACCACTATGTACCTGTTTACTCCAGTATACACCAGTACATAACTGTTTACTCCAGTATACACCAGTATACTCCAATATACTCCAGTATACACCAGTACATAACTGTTTACTCCAGTATACACCAATATACTCCAGTACACACCACTACGTACCTGTTTACTCCAGTATACACCAGTGAATCGCGGTGCTTCTTCCTGTTTCAGTCTAACAGTAAACGGAAGCTAAGCTAAGCTGCTAACGTCTGTTTAAATGTCTAAACCCGGTAAATTAAACTGGAACTTAAGAACTTTATAACACGGGCTCCGTAGTTGTGATAAAGGTGTGTAACGTTACCTGACAGCTGTGATGTTGTTTTCCCGGGTTTTTTTCTTTTTCTATTTGTGTGCTACCGTTGTATCGACCGGAAAACAACCTTTGACCCGGAAGCAGATGATGTGTTTACATCCAGGTCACGGAATTGAGAGACTCCGACGCCTCGTTTGTCTTCGGCTGTAAGTTTGTAAATGCAAAATATTTCAGCATAAAGTTTATTAACGGACCGTTTCACACCTGCCGTGTGTCTGCTCATGTGTGTGTGACGCAGTGTGACGCTAGATAAGTAGCCGTTTGAATGCTAATATTAATGCTAACATAGTGTGTGTCGCGTTTTCTCGTGTTCTTCCTTTTATCTCCTTTTCTCTGTAACACCAAACTAAACCTTTTTATTCGCACCAAACTCAGGTAAAGAACCGTATGATTTTAGACTGTTAGAACCGAATCCCTTAAAATATTTCAAAATGAAACAGTTTCTGTGTAAATGATTGACATGTGATCATAGAGTCTTAAAGAATAAAACGGCCTCGTCAAGAAAAGTCTTTGAAATGTTTCCTCCACCGACTGTCTGCACTTACACCTTACTTATAAAATATTCTTGGGTTTGTTATTTTATTAAAAATTGTTCCAGACCTCTGATGTTATGTAAAATTCATACATGATCATACAAGATATTTATGTTATGTTATTATGCCATAATCAAAATCATTTTATTTTTAAACCCCTGCTATATTGGTAAAAAATCTGATTTAATTTTATGTTTTTTCTTATTATTTTTTATACAGAAATGAGCTTGTTTTTTGTTTTCTTTTTTATTAGTATTTTTAACCTGTGAAAAGTAAAAACTAAATTTATTTTGTATTTATTATGAAATAATTTTCTGCTGTGACCTTTTTCCCAGCAGCCTCTGGGTGCCACAGCAGCAGTACAAGAAGAAGAAGAAGAAGAGAGTGTGTGAAAATGTCCGACGAAGAGGACGCGGTTCCAGCCGTGAAGAAGAGTCGTGTTTTCTATGGAAGCCTCGAGGAGAAAGAACGGGAACGTCTGAGCTCAGAGATGGCAAGCAGCGCAATGTCAGGAAGTGATGCGGTGAAGGCGGGGATAGAGGCGGGTAACATCAACATCTCCTCAGGTGGGTCACCTGTTATAAACTGTTGTGGTTTTACTTTATGTACACTATTGTAGTGCTACTAATCGTGGGTTACTAACTTAATCACTGTTATACATAAATACACGGAGACGAGGATGCAGCACAAGTCCGATCTTTACGGGCGGGCGAATCACACTACTACAGGCCAGACCAGTGTATTACAGAACTCAGTAGTGGTGACAGTCTAACACAATCGAGCACCGAGTACTCGATCCAATATACCACATCCCTCTTTTCCAACTGAGATGTGGCCTACTAATCAGTTACTTCAAGAGTAGATTCTTTACTTAACCATTAACGTCATGGCATCAACATCGAACAAGTGTTTTCTACTTGCATACTTCAATGATTAATAAAGCATGTTTTCAAATGATAAATGGCTCTCATAAAACAACATAAATCATGTTCCTTTCTGCATTCTGTTGGTTGAAACGTAAACATTTTTCTAACATTCAACATTCTTAAAACACTTCAGGTTGAACACACCTTATACTCTTTACTTCTCTTTTTTTTCTTTTTTTATGCCTTTTAAACACACCTGAAAGATCACATGAAAGGTTAGTCATTGTATCTGGCAGGGCGTCTGACGCTCCTTGTGTAGCATATGAGTGTACTGCCCGTAGTCACAGGAGGAGGGTCGTGTGGTGGCAGGTCATGTGGTGGTGAGCCCACTGACACAGGCGTTTGTGAGGGTTGTATCTCTGAGTCAAAATGTTCATCACTGTCCGGGTCTCTGAATAGGCTCGGATGTATCTTCCTCAGATGTCACCTGTTCCTTCTTTGCGTCCTCTCAGCCGGTGTCTGCACAGTGTAGGAGCGTGGTTCATCTCGCTGTCGGATGACAACTGCAGGCTCCCGCCCGCACCGCATTGCCTTCTTCAGCGCATGTTTTACAGTCTTTATGGCTCTTTCAGCCATGCCATTTGAAGAGGGAAAACCTGGGCTGGAGTGTGTGAGTTTGATCTCCCATGAAGCTGCGAATGACTTCATCTCATAGCTGGCAAATGGGACGTGGTCACTCACTATCTCCCTAGGAATCCCGTGCCTGGCAAACACAGACTTCATTTTCTGGATCACAGTATGAGCTGTTTTGTCAGATATGTTAAGCACTTCAGGATATTTGGTCAGGTAATCAACTAACAACAGGTATGACTGACCGTGTAGCTCGAAGATGTCTGCTCCGACTTTCATCCATGGCAGTTCTGGAACCTGATGTGGTATGAGTGGCTCAGCCTGCTGTTTGGGCTGTAGCTGCTGGCACTGCACGCATTTTTCCACCATCGCCTCTATATCTTGTGCCATGCCAGGCCAGTAGAGGGATTTTCTTGCTTTGGCTTTTGTGCGCTGCACTCCTTGGTGTGCAAGATGCAGCTTCTCTAAAATCGTGCTCTTGAAGCTCTGAGGTATGACGATTTTGTTTCCGACCAATACAATGTCATTCTACATGCTTATTATGTCCTTCACTGCCCAGTAGGCGTGTAGTTTCCTGTCCAGACTTTTCTTTTTCATGGGCCAGCCGTTCTTATGCTTCTCACACACAGCTTGTAGCACGCTATCTGCTGCCGTTGCCTTTTTTAGTTGGCTGAGTGCTTCCTCACTCAAGGCATCTGTGGCCTCTAAGGCATACACAACTTTCTCATCACAGGGGTTTTCATCAATATTGTCACCTTCTCTGCTTGCCGTGGCGCGTGAGAGTGTGTCGGCAATGTACATGTGCTTGCCTGGTGTGTATGTTACGTTAAGATCATACCTCTGCAGTTGTAAAAGCATACCTTGCAGCCACGCGGGTGCTTTGCTCAGCGGCTTGCGCATGATGACCTCCAGAGGCTTATGATCGGACTGGACAGTTACTGGCCTGCCGTAGACATACTGGTGGAATCTCTTAGCAGCGAACACTCTTTCGCAACTCTTTCTCTATCTGTGCGTACCTCTTTTCTGTGTCTGTGAGCGCTCGTGAGGCATAGCACACTGGGCGGCCATCCTGCATCAGACAGGCTCCCAGTCCATCTTTTGAGGAATCAGCTTGTAGAGTGAGAGGCTGCTTGTGATCATAGTACCTCAGCACTGGGGCTTGTGTGAGAGTGGTCTTCAGTGTCTGTAGTGCTGAGCTGTGGTGCGGGTACCACTGCCACGCTACATCTTTCTTGAGCAGTTGTCTGAGGGGTGCCGTGAGAGAGGCTTCATTTGGTATGTATTGCGCCGGGAATTTTGTCATTCCCAGCAGACGTTGGAGACTTTGTTTGTCTTCTGGGGTTGGCATGTTGACAATCGCTTTGATCTTTGTGTCATCAGCTCTCTGTCCTGCTGCCGTGATGACGTGTCCCATGTACTTTACAGTATCAACTTTGAACTGGATCTTGTCTTTGTTAAACTTCACATGTGCATCGCCGAAGGTCTCACAGTTCTTTTGTTGGAACACTTCTCTGGCCGATCTGATCCCAAATGGAAGTAGGAGGAAGCGGAACCAGCCCCACGGCGTGTTGAAGGTGCATAGCTCATCTAGCTTGATCTGCCAGTATCCATCCTTCTCATCTAGGATGGAGAAGATGAATTTACCTGCTAGCCTGCTGCGCATGTCTTCCGGTGTAGGAATGGAGTAGTGTTGATGCTTGACTGCCTCATTCAGGTTGCAAGGATCCAAACATACCCTTAGCTCACCGTTCTTTTTCTTTGTGGCAACAAGACTGTTCACCCATTCCGTAGGTTCATTGACAGGCATTATGACATTCCTGTTCTGTAAGTCTTTGAGTGTCTCTCTCAGTGAGTCCATGATGGAGAGTGGTACGTTCCTGCATGCGTGAATCACAGGAGTGATGCTGGGGTCAATGTGTATGTGATGAACTCCAGGAAACTCGCCCAATCCTGTGAAGACCTCTGCATACCTCTGTAGTAGCTCCTCTTTGGTGGCTGGAGGTTGTGCTGGCTGCGGTGACCTCGCTGCAAGCGCCTCGACTCTTCTCACCAGCTGCAGCTCTTCACATGCATCACCACCCAGAATTGGCCTGTCAGCTCGGCAAGACACATGAAAGTCCAGTATAGCCTTATGCTTAGCCGTCCGGCATTCGAGAGATGCAACGCCATCTGTGGGTAGACGTGCTCCACCAAAAGCAATCAGCACAGTCTTTGTGGGCCGTAGCCGAATTGGACCTGGCAGCTGTCGGAACATGTGCATGGGAAGCACATTTGTGTCCAGTTTGAATTTGATTGCTACGCCTCTAACTGTGGCTGTTTCATGCCATACAGTGTCTCTAGCTTGGTGAGCTGTTTTGTTTTTGTTTCCACTTCCAATCATGCCTATATACAAGGAATCAATTTCACTTTCTAAATTTTGTACCTTCTTTGTCTTGTAGTTGCCGTTGCCGTTTTTTTCAGTGCTTGATTTACATACCTTAGAAAAATGGTTGTTTTTACCACATTTGTGGCACACTGCAGCATAAGCTGGGCATTGACGTGGCTCATGTTTATTTCCACATTTGTGGCAGAGAGTTGTTGTTACATGCCTCTTGCTGCTCATTTTGTTCTTGTTCCAGTTGCCCGCGCGGGTTTGTCCTGTTGCTTTCCTTAATGCATCCACTGCGGTGTCTTGGACAACATGTGACGTCTGCATCGCTTGTATCTGTGACTTAGCGAGCTCGGCTGATCTACATGTCTCTATAGCCCTGCGCAAAGTGAGCGCATTATCACGTAACAGTCTCTTTCAAACGGGCATCGTTTATGCTAAACACTAATTTATCCCTTATCATGTCATCTTCATGTCTGCCAAACTCACAGTCTTTGCTCTTTTGGCGTAGCTCTGTGATGAATCTGTCCACCGATATTCCTGCTGACATCATGTGCGACCAGAACTGATGGCGTTCGAAAACGACGTTCTTTCGCGGGCTGCGGTAGTCCGTGAAGGCTCCCCTTCTGGGATGATGGTGAGTGTATTATACACTTCCAGCGCCTCCTCGCCAATGGTGTGAAGCAGAATGGCTATTTTAACCACTCTTCCTTATTCAACGCACCTGATGCAGTCATATACAGCTGGAACCGCTGCTCCCATCTTCTCCAGTTTTCAGCGACATTCCCGGTCAGTAGCAGCGGTGGTGGCGGCTTGAACTGTTCCATATTTGCGCGCGCTAGCACTTGTTAGCTGCCTGTTCATTTTTAACTTATTAAAACACCGTCCTCAAATTATTCCGTAACTCCGTCTTCTGACACCATGTTGTGGTTTTACTTTATGTACACTTAGGGGTGGGCGATATGACGATATTAGATCGTGAAGGATTACAACGTGAAGACGATCTTTCAAACTGCAGAGATCGTGGGATCGTCTAGGGCACATTCTATAAATTGCAGTTCTATGCTGATGCACCGACGCACCAGACGCATTGACGTCGTCAACCTGACCGACCAATCATAGCGAATTACAGGCAGTGACGCGCTTTCCTACCCGCCTCCTTGTTTGTGTGTGTAGCGGTAGCACATGGAGAGCGATGGCTGAAAGCCAAACGGATTTGGTCGCTAAGAAAAATTCCACCTCCATTATATGGAATTGGTTTGGATTTTCCGCAACTGATCAAGCGCAAGCAAATGTAATCTGCAAAGTTTGCACAGAAACCGTTCGCACGTCGGGTGGTAACACGACGAACCTGTTTAATCACCTGAAGAGGAAGCACTAAAGCACTAGCAACTGCTGCACTAAAAGAGATAACCACAGTCACTTTAGTTTGTATTTTTGCGTTTCAATAAGCTATTTAGTGTTTTGATAAATAAATCCTGTTTAAATGACTGTCAGTAATGTCTTTGATTGATATTTTACTTTCTGTTACTTTTGCAAGAGTGCACTTCATTAGGATGTTGTTGTTGTTTACGTTAAACTTTACGTTGTTTGCACATGCAGGCAAAACTGCGACTATTTGAAATAAAATCTGTTAAGAAAGGTTCTTTGGTCTAAATTGTCTGTTTTTCTTTTTCCAATTTAAGATCGTGATAAAATCGAAATCATGATTTTATTTTTAAAAAATCGTGATATGATATTTTTGCCATATCGCCCGACCCTAATCACTGTTATACATAAATACACGGAGACGAGGATGCAGCACAAGTCCGATCTTTACGGGTGGGCGAATCACACTAGTACAGGCCAGACCAGTGTATTACAGAACTCAGTAGTGGTGACAGTCTAACACAATCGAGCACCGAGTACTCGATCCAATATACCACATAAACTGTTATAAACTATAGGTGTTTTTTTTTTTTTTTTTTTTTTTTTTTTTTTTTTTTTTTACTTGTGTGGTGGAAATGAGACTATTTCCCATGATGCCATGCAGGAGAGACTCTGGAGATGGAGGAGCGGGTCAGCGAGCGGCAGCAGGAAGCGCTCGCTGAGTTCGAGCGGCGGCGGCGAGCACGACAGATCACCGTCTCCACCGATGACGCAGAGGTGAAGGCCGGTCTCCGGGCGCTTGGAGAGCCAATCACGTTGTTCGGAGAGGGACCAGCTGACCGCCGGGAGAGGTGGGAAAATAAGACTTTTTTAGTTTAAACTTGACTTACATGTTTCAGTGAATTAGTTTTAAATAAAACATTGTTTCAGTTTATTTGAAGAGTAACAGGAAAAAACAGGACCTTTGGTCTTAATCAGATTTTACTGAAGATTCAGACGTTGGAAGAAAACTAAATGAAAATGAATCTACATCAGTTCAGTCCAAAACAAACATCACAACATCAGTCTGTGGTTCAGAGTGGACACAGTTTTAAAGTCAGGTACATTCGCAGTTTTAATGTGTTGGTATCAGGAAATAATCTATATAACTGCCTATGTCATTAACTAAAGAAATGCAGATATCACAGGTAATTTTCCTTAAATTAAACTAATTAATTTTGAAATAAAGTTTTTCTGATGTTTGTGTTCAGGCTGCGAAGTGTCTTGTCTGTGGTCGGTCCAGACGCTCTGAAGAAGTCCAGGAAAGATGAAGAGAGAGCTAAGAGATCACAGGACGAGGTAAGTACACAGAAATACACATTGAAATACACATTGAAATACACTCAAGTACACACAGAAATACACTGAAGTACACAAGAATGAAATAAAGAAAAAGATCACTGGATTGAACAAAACTGTAAAAATGTAACCTTTTCTTTCTGACCAATCACAGTGCCAGCAGACGTGGTACCACGAGGGCTCCATTTCCCTGCGGGACGCCCGGCTCTGGTTGGCCAAATACTCTCTGCCACGGTGAGTCAGCAACAAACTGACTAATCAGAGACAGAGGAGGACCAGAAGCATTTCTCAGTCGTGTTGATATAATCATTTCCACATCAAACACCATCAGTTAGATGTCCACACACCTCACTACCTGTTTACCTGTCCATCAGCTCACCTGATGATCAGTTCCTCTGATTCCCTGTCTGACCTCTGAGTATTTCGCTGTTCTGAGACTCTGCTGCCTGCTAACAATCCCACAATGCAACACTCCACAGTTTATAAATGAGAAAGTGAGCAGCTGACAGTGATGACACTAAATGATGATGACCAGTAACTGTGTGTGAAAGCTGAATGTCCCTCTGACCATTGAGTGATAAACACATGTAGCGAGAGAAGATTGTAACAAACTGAACAAGAGTCCTAAATCCCGGAGGGATCTGATTGGCTGTGACTCAAAAGCTCCTGCTGTGATTGATCTGTCAGGGCGATGAGACGTCTGGAGGCTGCACGTGCTCAGAGGGATGTTGCTGAGGCAACCAGGACGATCCGGCAACAGGAGCTGCACAAGAGCCTGAGGGTGAGACGGATTTAATTTCATTAAAGCACAAATCAATAAATAAGATGAAGTCATCAAAGGGTATTATTTCGTATTAATGAGTTTCTATTATTAATAATATTAATTATATTTATTAAGGATTTAAAAGAGATGGTTTTAATCAACATTTCGATCGGCTCTTCAGAATCTGAACAACTTCTGCAGTCAGATCGGTGATGATCGACCAATCAGTTTCTGCCACTTCAGCCCCGACTCCAAAATGCTGGCCACTGCCTCCTGGTAACAAGCCACACCCACTGTTAGCATTAGCAGGAGCACACAAAGAGTTAGCATAGACACACACAGGGACAGCATTTGTTTTTACTACATGTTTACATCATGATGAAGCTAATGCTAACATGCTAACCCCTCCCCCCGACAGGAGTGGTCTGTGTAAGCTGTGGTCTGTCCCTGACTGTAACCTGATCCGAACACTCAGAGGTGGGCAGAGCTTCTCATTTTCTATGAATAACATGTAATTCAGTCATTTCTGAATTCACTGTCAAGATAACTTTATAGCTGTATATGGGGGGGGGGGTTCTCAGCAGCACAGACAGGGAGACTGGTCAGACTTGACTTCAACTTTCATTACCAGTCTCTGACTGTCCCTGTCCCAGGCTAAGTCCAGACCTGACCCACATAGACCACATACAGTTGTGCTTGTAAGTTCACATATCCTGGCAGAAATTGTGAAATATTGGCCATTTTTTGGAAAACATGACTGATCATGCAGAAAACTTTTCTTTCATTTGGGATAGTGGTCAGGTGAAGCCATTTGTTACCACATAATTTTGTTTGACCTTTCTAAATCATAATGATAACTGAAACCACCAGAATGGCCCTGATCAAAAGTTTACATACGTTTGAATGTTTGGCCTGATAATATACACACAAGTTGACACACAGTTTTAAATGGCTATTAAGGGTAAAAGTTTCCACACCTGTTACCTGTTTGCTTCTAATTAGTGTCCGTGTAGAGACAGTCAATGAGTTTTCTTAGCTTTTGAGAGACACCTGCACATTTCACCCAGGGCTGCACTGACTTTGCTGGAAACTGAGTCATGGGGAAAGCAACTGTGAACGGACCTGCGAGAACAGGTAGTTGAACTTTATAAGTCAGGAAAAGGATATAAAAGATATCCAAAGATTTGAGAAAGTCAATCAGTCGTGTTCAAACTCTGATAAAGAAGTGGAAAAATTAGGGCTTCTGTTGATACCAAGCCATGGTCATGTAGACCAACAAAGATTTCAGCCACAGCTGCCAGGAAAATTGTTCGGGATGCAAAGAAAAACCCACAAGCAACTTCACTGACATACAGGCTTCTCTGTGGATACAAGATGCACAATAAGGAGGTAGTTGAAGAAAAATGGGCTGCACGGTCGAGTTGCCAGAAGAAAGCCGTTACTATGCCAATGTCATAAAACAGCCCCCTCACAATATGCCAAAAAACACCTAGACAAGCCTCAGAAGTTCTGGAACAAAGTCATTCGGAGTGATGAAACCAAAATGGAACTTTATGGTCACAACCATAAACGCTATGTTTGGAGAGGAGTCAACAAGGCCTGTGATGAAAAGTACACCATCCCTACTGTGAAGCATGGAGGTGAATCTCTGATGTTTGGGGGGGGGTGAGCTACAGTGGCACAGGGAATTTAGTCAAAATTGATGGCAAGATGAATGCAGCATGTTATCAGAAAGTATTGGAGGACAATTTGCATTCACCAGCCCGGAAGTTGCGCATGCGACACACTTCCAACATGACAGTGATCAGAAACATGAGGCCAAGTCGAGCCTTCAGTGGCTACAGCAGAAAAAAGAAGGTTCTGGATTGGCAACCTCATCCTGACCTCAGCATCATTGAGCCACTTTGAGATCTCAAATGTGCAGTTCATGCAAGACAGCACAAGAATTTACAGGACCTGGAGGCTTTTTTCCAAGAAGAATGGGAAACTTTACCACCTGAGAAAATAAAGGGCCTCATCCACAACTACCTCAAAAAACTACAAGCCGTCGTTGATGCTAAAGGAGAAAATACACAGTATTAAGAACTATGGGTGTGCAAACTTATGAACAGGGACCATCTCAGTATTTTCTTTATTGTTATGTTTTGTTTACTGATATTCTGTGATGCCTCATAGTTGTATTTGAATCCCGTTAAAAGTAAAAGAAATGTGTTTTGTCTGATCACTCATGTTTTCTTTAAAGAATGGTACACATCTTACAAATTCTGCCAGGGTATGTAAACTTAAGAGCACAACTGTTGACCTGAAGAGGACAGTTCACACACACTTCCTCACACATCACATATCATCATATTGATATATACATATATTTTCTAGTTGTACAATAATAATTTTGATCAGTCACTGTAGATCATGTCTCATTTCCTCAGTTTCTGTTGATTACGAACCATTTAAATATTAAAATATATTTAATGTCAGTTTTCTCAAATGTAAAGAATCAGAAATTCATTTAATTTGATTTCAATGTGAACACGCCCTTTATAACTGAGACTCCACCCCTGTCTGTCCCTGCTCTCTGATTGGCTGAAGGACACAACACCAACGTGGGTGCAGTTGTCTTCCGCCCACAGGCCGGAGTCTATCTCGACCAATCGGATGTCAGCTTGGCATCGTGTGCAGCTGATGGGTCTGTGAAGCTGTGGAACCTAAAGAGGTAAGAGAGAAGGATGTGAAGAAGGGATAACACGAGGAAACACAGAGAGGGAAGGGAGGAGGGAAGGAAGGGAGGAGACAAGGAACCAAGGAGAGGAGGAAGGGAGGAAGGAAGGGAGGGAACAAGGAGACATGGAGGTAAGGAAGGGGGATAAAAGGGAGGGAGGAGACATGGAGGGAAGAAAGTGAGGAGAGAAGGAGGGAAAGAAGGGAGGAGGGGAAGAAGGAAGGGAGGGAACAAGGAGACATGGAGGGAAGGAAGGGAGGGACTGAGAGGGAAGGGATGGAGGAGACAAGGAGGGAAGGGAGGAAGGAGACAGGAGGAAACAAGGAATGAGGGGGTGAGGAGTCAAGGGCAGAGACGAGGAGGGAGGAATCGAGGACCTGAACTTCCTGGTTTTATAAGGTCGTCCTATAACAGTCATTCATTCCTGTACATCTCTGGTTGCCGTAGCGACGAGCCAGTGGCGGACATCGAGGGTCACAGTGAGCGAGTGTCTCGGGTGTCCTGGCATCCATCTGGAAGGTTCCTGGGAACAACCTGGTAAACTGTACTAATACACACTCTGAGTATTTGTACACAGTAACTGTGATGTTTGTGTATACTAATACACAGTCTGAGTATTTGTATATGTGTGTGTGTGTGTGTGTGTGTGTATGTAGTTATGACAACTCGTGGCGTCTGTGGGACCTGGAGGTTCAGGAGGAAATCCTCCATCAGGAAGGTCACAGCAAAGGAGTCCACGATCTTCACTTCCACCCCGACGGGTCGCTGGCTGCTACTGGGTAACGTGCTACACTGTACTACACTGTACTACACAGTACTACACAGAACCACACAGTACTATACTGTACTACACTGTACTACACTGTACTACACTGTACTACACAGTACTACACAGAACCACACAGTACTATACTGTACTACACTGGACTACACAGTACTACACAGTACTACACAGAACCACACAGTACTATACTGTACTACACTGGACTACACTGTGCTACATACTGTACTAGACTGGATTACACTGGACTACTACACTGTGCTACAGTCTGTACTCTCTGGCTTTTGTCCAATCAGAGGGCTGGATGCGTTCGGCAGGGTGTGGGACCTTCGGACTGGACGCTGTGTTGTTTTCCTGGAGGGACACCTGAAGGAGATCTACAGTCTGCACTTCTCCCCCAACGGGTCAGCCAATCAGAGACGAGCACACTAAAAACATAGCCAATCAGAGGAGAGCGGTTTAGTGTAAACTGAAAATAAATTTTACAATAAAATTTATCAAATAAAAAAACAAACATGAGATCAGATGTTTTTGTAATTTTACACTTTTATTTGTTGAAGTGCATTCTAAATTTTAAGAAATATTTGTTTGTGGTTCTCTGTTCTCTCAGGTATCACCTGGCGACAGGAAGTGGTGATAACACCTGTAAGGTTTGGGAGCTGAGAAACAGGAAGTGTCTGTACACAGTGCCGGCCCACCAGAACCTGCTCTCTGCTGTCCGGTTCCAACGTAAAAAGACACCTTTTATTTTTGAACATTAAAATTATTTTTAAAGTCATTGTTATATTTGATGAATTTCTTTGCTCTGTCTGTCTTCTTGGTCAGTTTTTTTTATCTTTCTTCTTTTTTTAAACTTTTTTTCCTCCATTTAAATAAAAAAATTGTGTCTTTATTTCCTATCGCTGACCTGACTTCCTGTCTTTTGTTTCTAGCTACAGACGGTCACTTCCTGTTGACTGGAGCGTACGACAACACGGCGAAGGTCTGGAGTCACCCTGGCTGGACGCCGCTGAAAACGCTTGCTGGACATGAGGGGAAGGTAAGAACACAGGGCTCTGATTGGTCCATTTGGATGCTGCTGCTGATTGGTGGAGACGGCTCGGGTATGTTAATGTGTCGTCTTTTTGTTTCCAGGTGATGGGTGTAGACGTGTCACCTGACGGGAAACTGATCGCAACCAGCTCCTATGACCGAACCTTCAAACTCTGGCTGTCTGAGTGATGTCATCAGTGATGTCATGATGATGTCACAGCATCAGCCAAAAATTAGACAATTTTTTTTCCCGGATAATAGAGAAGTCACAAATGTTTGTGTTGTTGTTTTTTAATGAAATAAAAGTTTACATTTTTGAATTATGTCTGATTGTTTTGTCTGATTCTTTGAGTCATTGGTTGTAAGTATTACAAACAGAAAAACCTGGTTATTAATGGTAATAAAAAATCTTTTAATAAACAAATAAACTATGTAATTCACTGATATTTATTATTGTACCATGACATGTTTTACATTTACTGTATGATTTGTGACTGTTTCATGATTTACTATACTATGACTTTTTTATACCTTTATACCTTACTATGACATCTTATGACATGGTGATTTTATGACTTTTTACAATTTCATTTACATAACTTTTCATGCCTTGCTATACTACAATGATTTTATGACTTTATATACAATTTTATTTACATGACTTTTCATGATTTATTATACTATGGTTTTATGACTTTTGAAGCCTTACTATAATATGACATTTTCATGCCTTTCTATACTGTGACGATTTCACAACTTTTTATACAGTTTCATTTTCATGAATTTTTTTGACTTATAATCAGAATCAGATATACTTCATTAATTCCCTGCTCCACACACATATTCCACACATACAAATATAATAAAAATGTAACCCCCGATATTCAAATGTAAAAGAAAATAATAATAATAATAATAATAATAATATACCCTGTCAGAAATAAACGTTATATGCATAGTTATTATTATTTACATGTCATTTACAGTAGGCAGTGAAATTTGTCTTAAACTGTCCAGGGATCAATCAATTGACTGATCGATTCTCAGAGGGAAGAGTTGAACAGATTGATGGCCACAGGCAGGAAAGATTTCCTGTGGCGTTCTGTAGCGCAATGTGGGGGAATGAGTCTCTGGCTGAACTTGCTCCTGTGGCAACGGTGTGAAGAGTTGTCCAGTACTGTCCTTATCTTGGACAACATTCTCCTCTCTGACACTTCTGTCAGAGATTCCAGCGCCCCTCCAACAATGTGGCTGGCCTTGTGGATGAGTTTATTAAGTCTGTTGGCGTCCTTCACCGTCAGTGCTCCCCAACCACACAACAGCATAGAGGATGGCACTGGCCACCACACATCCTCAGCATTGTCCGGCAGATGTTGAAGGACCTCAGCTTTCTCAGAAAGAAGAGACAGCTCTGGCCCTTCCTGTTTTTAGGGCAGTCAAATATGACTTTTATGCCGTACTATACGATGATGTGTTATGCCTTACTATACTATAACTTTTTAAATTTCTTTTATGCCTTATTGTAGAATAACTTTTTCATAACTTTTTATGCTTTACTATACTGACTTTTCATGCCTTACTACACAATGTTGTTTTTATGACTTACTATGCTGTGACTTTTTTATGACGTTTTATGCCTCAGTATGACTATCTAAATTACTTTTATGCCTTATTGTACAATTACTTTTTCATTACTTTTTATGCTTTACTATAATGACTTTTTAAGACTTTTTATGCCTTACTATACTACGTCGTTTTTATGATTTACTGTGCTATGACTTTTTTATGACTTTTTATGTCTCACTATGACTTTTTTAAATTTCATTTATGCCTTACTGTATGATGATGTTTTTATGATTTTGTGGCTTAATATATTGTAACTTTTTATGACTTACTATTCTATGTCATTTTTATGCATTACTATATTATGAGTTTTTAAATAACTTCCATGCCTTATTGTACAATTACTTTTTTATGACTTTTTATGCCTTAATATACTATATCATTTTTATGATTTTTTATGCCTTACTATATCATGACTTTTTATGACTTTTCATGTCTTACTATACTATGACCTTTGAATATCTTTTATTCCTTATTTACAATTACTTTTTCATGACTTTTTATGCCTTACTATAATATAATGTTTTATGACTTGCTATGCTGTGAGTTTTTTTACTTTTTATGCCTTACTATACTATGACTTTTTTGCCTTATTATACTATGAGGTTTTTATTACTATTTTTGCCTTACGATACGATGACTATATAATGATTTTGTGACTTTAATACGTTACTATTATATGACTATTTTATGACTTTTTATGCCTTTCTTTACTATGAATTTTGATGCCTTTTTATGCCTTATTATACAATGACGTTTTTTTGACTTTTTATACCTTACTATACTGTGACTTTTTTTTTACTTTTTATGTCTTACTATCCTATGACATTTTGTGCCTTATTATATTATGACGTATTTATGACTTTTTATGTCTTGCTATACTATGACATTTTGTGCCTTACTATACTATGACTTTTTATGCCTTACTATACTATGACTTTTTTGTTACTTTTATGCCTTACATATGACTTTTTATGCCTCATTATAGTATGACCTTTTATACCTTACTATACTATAATGTTTTTATGACTTTTATCCCTTAAAATAATATGACTTTTATATGACTTTTTATACCTTACTATACTATGGCCTTTTATGCCTTACTGTACTATAATGTTTTTTGTGACTTTTTATGCCTTACTATACAATGTCGTTTTTATAATTTTTTATACCTTACTATACTATGGCCTTTTATGCCTTCCTGTACTATAATGTTTTTTGTGATTTTTTATGCCTTACTATACTATGCCATTTTTATCACTTTTTATGCCTTACTATTCTATTATGTTTTTATGTCTTTTATACCGTACTAAACTATGAGTTTTTAATGAGTTTTCATGCCTTGCTGTACTATGACGTTTTTATTATTATTCATGCCTTACTATACTATGCCATTTTTATCACTTTTTATGCCTTACTATTCTATTATGTTTTTATGTCTTTTATACCGTACTAAACTATGAGTTTTTAATGAGTTTTCATGCCTTGCTGTACTATGACGTTTTTATTATTATTCATGCCTTACTATACTATGCCATTTTTATCACTTTTTATGCCTTACTATTCTATTATGTTTTTATGTCTTTTATACCGTACTAAACTATGAGTTTTTAATGAGTTTTCATGCCTTGCTGTACTATGACGTTTTTATTATTATTCATGCCTTACTATACTATGCCATTTTTATCACTTTTTATGCCTTACTATTCTATTATGTTTTTATGACTTTTATCCCTTAAAATAATATGACTTTTATATGACTTTTTATTCCTTACTATACTATGACTTTTTTGACTTTTCATTCCTTAATATACTATGAATTATTATGACTTTTTAATACCTTACTACACTATGACTTTTTAACCTTACTAAACTATGAGTTTTTAATGAGTTTTCATGCC
>NW_019175844.1:0-104 GCF_002260705.1 Seriola dumerili
TTTTTGTTAGTGTGGAATATAACGTCTGAATCACTACATTTTTCTTCAGTTGGTTCACATTTGTACCAAACTAGCTTTTGGGGTGTAAAGCTATAACTAGTAGT
>NW_019175845.1:0-434 GCF_002260705.1 Seriola dumerili
TCTTCATCTTCATCTTCATCATTATGCGCCTGAGGGAACAAGTACATGTTTATTTTTCATTTTCATTATTTTATCTGCTTCTACTTTAATTGTAAAGTGTGTTGGTACCATGTTGCCATGGTGATCCTGCACTTTGAATCAAATGTATTGTTTGACTGAACTACCACAAAGACGGACGTTTGAATGTTCACTCACTCACATCGTCGTCGTCCGTCTGTGTTTTGTTGCCTGAAAAGTCGCAGAAGAGTCGAGTTTAGTTTCCACACTGTGAATCCAGGTTCATCCAAACTCATCTGTGAAAGTTCTCACCTTTAGATCTGGTCCATATGTCGACTGTCACGACACTCAGGATGAGCACGGTTAAACCCACAGACACGATAACAAGCCTCAGCCAACCTGGAAATGAAAGTAGAATAAAAACACTCAAACATTTT
>NW_019175846.1:0-114 GCF_002260705.1 Seriola dumerili
GCAGCAAATGTTGCACAGGGATCGGCAGGGCAACAGACGATGGGTCCACTTCTGCATGGTGCCGTGGAGCAACAAAGTTCAGCAGGCGGCGAGGTTCATAAGAAGCAACCAACA
>NW_019175847.1:0-144 GCF_002260705.1 Seriola dumerili
GTAACAGGTGAAATGCCGTGATCAGGTTTAACACGCAGCGCCTGGTTTAGCTTTGTGACGTCAACCGTATAAACAAGTGTAAACCTGCACGATTACATATCATTTATCATTCTGAAAAAACCGCCTCTGTACTTCTGCTGAACA
>NW_019175848.1:0-427 GCF_002260705.1 Seriola dumerili
GTTTTTATGCCTTACTATACTATGACTTTTTTATGCCATCCTATTCTGTGACATTTTTATGCCATATTGTGACGTTTGTATGACGTTTTATGCCTTAATATACTATGACGTTTTCATGACTTTTCATGCCTTATTGAAATATGTCCTTTTATGCCTTACTATACTATGACTTTTTATGCCTTACTATACTATGACCTTATATTCCTTACTATAATATGACGTCATGGTATAGTAAGGCATAAAAAGTCATGAAAACGTTGAAGTGTAATAAGGCATAAAAAGTCATTAAAAAAAAGTCATAGTATAGTAAGGCATAAAAGGTCATAGTATGGTAAGGCATAAAAAGGCATGAAAATGGCATAAAATAACAAAAAAACATTACGGTATCGTAAGGCATTAAGGGTCATAGTATAGTAATCCATAAAAA
>NW_019175849.1:0-303 GCF_002260705.1 Seriola dumerili
TTACTATACTATTATGTTTTTATGACTTTTTATGCCTTATTATGTTGTCATTTTTATGACTTTTTAATGCCCTATTATACTATCACATTTTTATGACTTTTTGTGCGTTACTATACTGTGACGTTTTTATACCATCCTATACTATGATGTTTTTAGGACTTTTTATGTATTATTATATGACAAAGTTTTTATGACTTTCTATGACTTATTATACTATGACCTTTAATGCATTACTGTACTATGATGTTTTTATGACTATTTATGCCTTATTATATTATGGTGTTTTTATGACTTTTTATGCCT
>NW_019175850.1:0-113 GCF_002260705.1 Seriola dumerili
TGCCTGTCTCCGTTTTCCTCCCGGAACAGTTAGTGTGTTTGTCTAGTCCAGGTACAAACACACTAAGTTTAGGGAGTTTTTGATTTGTAATTTGTTTTGTGTGATGTATCATT
>NW_019175851.1:0-107 GCF_002260705.1 Seriola dumerili
GTGGTTTCATTTGCTCGACACAAGTCAGTAAATGAAAACGTAATAATATATATATACAGTATATATTTATCATACTGGACGTACACCTTAATATATACCTGCATAGT
>NW_019175852.1:0-104 GCF_002260705.1 Seriola dumerili
TGTAGCTCAGATTCTGTTCAAGTTACAACACAGACACACGTTTTAGTTTTTAAATGTATTTTTTAATGGATTTGTCTGCAATCCACCAAGCACCTCTGTACAAC
>NW_019175853.1:0-129 GCF_002260705.1 Seriola dumerili
CGCCGTACAGCACATTTGCCACAGGCTTGATAAAGAAAATAAAAAAAAAATTGAAATTCAAAAAAATAACTTATGCAAGTGAATAAGGTGAAAAGGTTGTAAACAAAACGTGATATAAAATAAACTACT
>NW_019175854.1:0-234 GCF_002260705.1 Seriola dumerili
AACACGACCAAATACACAAACACGCTGCGTGTAGCACAGTCGCCAACAGAGGAGTTTCCAGGGGACACAAAGAAGTGATGAACCTGTCTGGGACGCACTTGCATGGATGTATTATAATACCATGCACACTAGTTCAGTGCTTTTAACTTCAAAAGTATTGAACAACAAGAGCATCCAAGCTGGGTTCATCACTTCTTTGTGTCCCCTGGAAACACTTCTGTTGTCGTCTGTGCT
>NW_019175855.1:0-121 GCF_002260705.1 Seriola dumerili
AGGCCTGCTGCAGACACACACACTGTCTGATAGAGGAGGAAGAGCTGAAACAGTTTCTGTGTCACAGCTGATGACAGATCTGTACAGAAGAGCTTTGACTTCAACAACAACAACAGAGGAG
>NW_019175856.1:0-1915 GCF_002260705.1 Seriola dumerili
CTCACTTTATAGGCATTAATATACTATATTATGTGTATATCTGACCATATTATGTTGTTTTTTAAGTTATTATGCCTTAAAACACTATGCCCTTATTTCACTTTTTTTGCCATACTATACTATGGCGTTTTTTCACATTTTTGGCCATACTATACTATGTCGTTTTTCTCACTTTATAGGCACTAATATACCATGACATCTGTATACATGAGTATATTATGATGTTTTCTGATATTTTCATGCCTTAAAAAACTATGCCATTTTTTCACTTTTTTTGCCATACTATACTATGGCGTTTTTTCACATTTTTGGCCATACTATACAATGTCGTTTTTCTCACTTTATAGACATGAATATACCATGACATCTGTATACATGACCATATTATGACGTTTTCTGATATTTTCATGCCTTAAAAAACTATGCCATTTTTTCACTTTTTTTGCCATACTATACTATGGCGTTTTTTCACATTTTTGGCCATACTATACAATGTCGTTTCTCTCACTTTATAGACATGAATATACCATGACATCTGTATACATGAGTATATTATGATGTTTTCTGATATTTTCATGCCTTAAAAAACTATGCCATTTTTTCACTTTTTTTGCCATACTATACTATGGCGTTTTTTCACATTTTTGGCCATACTATACAATGTCGTTTCTCTCACTTTATAGACATGAATATACCATGACATCTGTATACATGAGTATATTATGATGTTTTCTGATATTTTCATGCCTTAAAAAACTATGCCATTTTTTCACTTTTTTTGCCATACTATACTATGTCTTTTCTCTCACTTTATAGGCATTAATATACTATATTATGTGTATACATGACCATATTATGCTGTTTTTTATGTATTTATGCCGAAATAAACTATGTCATTTTTTCAATTTTTTTGCCATACTATACTATGTCTTTTCTCTCACTTTATAGGCATTAATATACTATGACATCTGTATACCTGACTATATTATGACGCTTTCTGATATTTTCATGCCTTAAAAAACTATGGCGTTTTTTTCACTTTTTTTGCAAAACTATACTGTGTCATTTTTCTCACTTTATAGGCATTAATATACCATGACATCTGTATACATAACTATATTATGACGTTTTCTGATATTTTCATGCCTTAAAAAACTATGCCATTTTTTCACTTTTTTTGCCATACTATACTATGTCGTTTTTTTCACTTTTTTTGCCAGACTATACTGGGTTGTTATTTTCACTTCATAGGCATTTATATACTATGACATCTGTATACCTGACAATATTATATCGTTTTTTAAGTTATTATGTCTTAAAACACTATGCCATTTTTTCACTTTTTTTGCCATACTATACTATGTCGTTTTTTTCACTTTTTTTGCAAAACTATACTGTCATTTTTCTCACTTTATAGGCATTAATATACTATATTATGTGTATACCTGACCATATTATGTGGTTTTTTAAGTTATTATGCCTTAAAACACTATGCCCTTATTTCACATTTTTGGCCATACTATACTATGTCGTTTTTCTCACTTTATAGGCATTAATATACTATATTATGTGTATACCTGACCATATTATGTGGTTTTTTAAGTTATTATGCCTTAAAACACTATGCCCTTATTTCACTTTTTTTGCCATACTATACTATGGCGTTTTTTCACATTTTTGGCCATACTATACTATGTCGTTTTTCTCACTTTATAGGCATTAATATACCATGACATCTGTATGCATGACTATATTATGACGTTTTCTGATATTTTCATGCCTTAAAAAACTATGCCATTTTTTCACTTTTTTTGCCATAAAATACTATGGCGTTTTTTCACATTTTTGGCCATACTATACTATGTCGTTTTTCTCACTTTATAGGCATTAATTTACCATGACATCTGTATACATG
>NW_019175856.1:4445-22884 GCF_002260705.1 Seriola dumerili
GTTTTTTAAGTTATTATGTCTTAAAACACTATGCCATTTTTTCACTTTTTTTGCCATACTATACTATGTCGTTTTTTTCACTTTTTTTGCAAAACTATACTGTCATTTTTCTCACTTTATAGGCATTAATATACTATATTATGTGTATACCTGACCATATTATGTGGTTTTTTAAGTTATTATGCCTTAAAACACTATGCCCTTATTTCACTTTTTTTGCCATACTATACTATGGCGTTTTTTCACATTTTTGGCCATACTATACTATGTCGTTTTTCTCACTTTATAGGCATTAATATACCATGACATCTGTATACATGACTATATTATGACGTTTTCTGATATTTTCATGCCTTAAAAAACTATGCCATTTTTTCACTCTTTTTGCCATACTATACTATGGCGTTTTTTCACATTTTTGGCCATTCTATACTATGTCATTTTTCTCACTTTATAGGCATTAATATACCATGACATCTGTATACATGACTATATTATGACGTTTTCTGATATTTTCATGACTTAAAAAACTATGCCATTTTTTCACTTTTTTTGCCATACTATACTATGTCGTTTTTTTCACTTTTTTTGCCAGACTATACTGGGTTGTTATTTTCACTTCATAGGCATTTATATTCTATGACATCTGTATACCTGACAATATTATGTCATTTTTTAAGTTATTATGTCTTAAAACACTATGCCATTTTTTCACGTTTTTTGCCATACTATACAATGTCGTTTTTTTCACTTTTTTTGCTAAACTATACTGTGTCATTTTTCTCACTTTATAGGCATTAATATACTATATTATGTGTATACCTGACCATATTATGCTGTTTTTTATGTCTTCATGCCGAAATAAACTATGTCATTATTTCACTTTTTTTGCCATACTATACTATGGCGTATTTTCACATTTTTGGCCATACTATACTATGTCGTTTTTCTCACTTTATAGGCATTAATATACCATGACATCTGTATACATGACTATATTATGACGTTTTCTGATATTTTCATGCCTTAAAAAACTATGCCATTTTTTCACTTTTTTTGCCACTCTATACCATGTAATTTTTCTCACTTTATAGGAATTAATATACTATAACGTGTATACCTGACCATATTATGTTTTGTTTTTGTTTTTATGCCTTGATAAACTATACCATTTCTTCATTTTTTTGACATACTATATATACATATATACTATACTATGACGTTTTTATGAAATTTTAAGCCTTTATATAATATGACCCATTTAGGATTTTTATGCCTTTACGATACTATTACGTTTTTATGACTTTTAATGCCCTACTATACTGTGACATTTTTACGACTTTTCATGCCTTATTATAGCTTGATGTTTGTATGACTTTCTATGTCTTACTAAACTATAATGTTTTTATCATTTTTTATGACTTGTTATACTATGAATCTTTAATTAATTTTCATGCCTTAGTTTGAAGTTTTTATGACTTTTATGCCTATTCACTATAGTATGACGTTTCATTTACTTTTTATACCTTACTTTAATATGACAATATATGCCCCACTATACTATGAGTTTTTAATTATTTTCTATGTTTTAAAATAATTTGACGTGTTGATGGCTTTTTATGCCTTTCTCAACTATGACATTTTCATTCATTTTCATGCCTTACTACAATTTGACATTTTATGCTTTGTTATACTATGATGTTTTTATGACCTTTTAACGTCTTAATATACTATGAAGTTTTCATGACTTTTTATGCCATAATATACTATAACATTTCATGCCCTAATATACTATGACCTTTTCATGCCTTATTATAATTATACTCTTTGTGCCGACTTTTTAATGCCTTATTATTAAATTACTTCTTGTGCCTTACTATCATATTACTTTTTATGCTTTAACCACACTATGATGTTTTCATTTCATACTAAACAATGACATTATTATGCCTTACTATAGTATGACTTTTTTTTATGACTTTTTATTCCGCAATGTACTATGAAGTATTTATGACTTACTATAATATGACTTTTCATGCTGTGATGGGTGCAACACATCTTAACAAGCGTTGCTATTTTTTTCAACATTTAACATAAACATTTCAAGAAATGACAGTACACAAAGTCTTTTCATACAACGCACACTTTATTGGTTTGGCTGTTTGTTTCAAAAATGAAACTGATTGCACACATTTCCATTATCATTCTATCCTTTACCTTTACCTTCTTTCTTTGCATGGATCCGGCAAGACCTCTGCTGACAAAAAGAAAGCGGCGCTGAAAAAGAAGACTATTTATATGCTGCCAAGATGGAAGTGGAGGCGTCAAACCGCTTCAACCAGGAGGGGATTCTTCCTTTTTGATAGTTAGTTACTTCTTGAGTAGTTTGATTTAAATATTTTTTAGTGTAAAGTTTAATTTTTAGATACAGTCAGTTGTTTATTCCTGCCCTGTTTTGTGTCTGTCAAGGCTAGCTTTTGTCTATATTAACCTCCCTTGTGTCTCATTTGGTAAGTCAGTTTTGATGAGTTCATTATAGTTTGCTGTATGTTTAGTTGACCTCAGTTTAAGTTAAATAGCCCTATAGTTTTGAAATGATCTTATCTAGTTTCTAATTTTTGTGTATTGAAAATATGTTTTTTAAATTTAAGTAATTTGTAAATGAATAATTATTATTTTTGCTTTACACCCCTGTTTTTTTTAGCTTTTCTTCTCTGGTCCCTGACATATGCTTTACTATACTATGACTTTTTAATGCCTTACTTACTATCACGTTTGTATGCCTTATTATACTATGATTTTTTTTGCCTTACTATACTATGATTTTTTTAGGACTTTTTATGCATTACTATAATATGACCTTTTTATGACTGTTTACACCTTACTATACTTTGATGTTTATTGGTGTTTTATGCCTTACTATATTGTGACTTTTTTATGACTTTTTATGTCTTACTATTCTATGACGTTTTATGCCCTACTTTAATATTAAGATTTTATGACTTTTTATGCATTATTATACTTTGATGTTTTTATGACTTTTTATGCCTTACTGTACAATTACTTTTTATGCCTTGTTATAAGTGACGTTTTATACCATATTATACTATTACATTTTTAGGAGGTTTCATGCCTTCTTATACTGTGACTCTTTTTGCCTTACTATACTACATCTTTTCATGCCTTACTGTACTTTGTTTTCATGCCTTGCTACAGTATATTACTACATTTTTATGCCTTACTATAGTATGATGTTTTTTTTCCTTACTATACTGTGACATTTTTATGCCTTACTATACCCTGACTTTTTATGCCTTATTATACAATGATGTTTTCATGCCTTACTACATTATGACTGTTTTTATGCCTTACTATACAATGACTTTTCATGCCTTATTATACTATGATTTTTTACGCCTTAATATGCTTTGACATTTTATGCCTTAGTATATTTAGACTTTTTTGCCTTACTATACTATTATTTTTTTATGCCTTTTTATACTATGACGTTTTTATGCCTTATTATACTCTGACATTTTTATGACTCACTATACTATTACTTTTTTATGCCTTTTTATACTGTGACATTTTTATGCCTCATTATACTCTGACATTTTTATGACTCACTATACTATGATTTTCTTTATGCCCTTACCATACCTTGACTTTTTATGTCATATTATACTATGATGTTTTTATGCAATTATTATGCTATGGTGTTTTTTAAAATTTTTTATGACTTACTATTCTGTTATTTACGCTTTACTATAATATGACTTTTCTATGCCTTATACTATTACTTTTAATGTCTTCCTATACTATGACATTTTGATGCCTTACTATACTATGAGTAATGACACATATATGACATACAGTATATGAAGAGTGATCTTTACATATGTGTCACCTATAGGGTAGAGGATACAGTATTATGACATACATAAACATATCCTATGAATATATGAAGATACAGCATATATGAAACACTCATATGAAAAATGCAACTTTATTCAAACAACATGCTTAAAAAAAAAAATTCCATATGTTTGTATATGATTTTCTCAATAATTTTCTTTAACATTCAAACATACACGTCTATTTTTTTATTTACATATGTAATATGAACATATACTGACAAGCTTTGGGATGGATTATATAATTATGTAACATATATCTATAATATAAACAGACACACTAAAATACATGTTTCTATTAGCTAGACATACAGTATATGTAAATATATGACATTTTTCCAACACAGGTTTCACATATAATTGTATATATATGTAGGCTATACTTTAAATACAAATATAATTTTACTTCATTTGTACATATATGTATCATATATGGAAATTCAATACATGTACATATATTACATTTGCGTACGGGCATTCCTCAATGTAAGTTCAGATCTTATATGTTAATAAACCATTTGCTTGATGCCATAAAAAAGCCAATCTCTTTGTTTTGAAGGTGTGGTGGGGTTGTTGCATCCCTGCCAATGTTGAGTCCAAACCCACACCATTGACTTGAACACAGAATTAAAGACACGCAGAAAAACATTTATGACAACACACTGACTGAATATGAACACAGACATATAAACACATCATGATATGACTCATAAACCCTGCTCACACTGACAGCACTGCACAGTCCCTGAAACCCCCCCCAAAAAAACACAATGGAGGTAGATAAATGATAATGCAGAGCTCAGCACCTTTGGCGAGTACGTGAGGCGCATATATACACACCACACACACAAAGGGAAGAAAGGAGCTTCATTCGTTGCTGCTTCTATTAGGTGGCTGAATTTATTGCCTCCTCCTATCCTGTCCTCCATCCTTCTTTTAAAACAATAAAACTTCTCCACAGGTGGAAAACTACTAATTACAAGCAGCTTTTTTCACGTGCATAAGTTGTAACTTAAAGCTTTGTTCATCATTGATGAATGCTTTATAGATATATAATTTGCCATTTATTAATGTCTGGGTTTCCAGGTTTACACAGTGAGAAAGCTATGATTCTTTATTTATAATTAAGTATTCATTTAAGATAATGAGTTATTAAATGGTCATGTGTTATAGTCTGCAGTTTTTAATGTTACTAAGCGGCTAATCAGTGGATTTAGAAATGGTCTGCTGGAGGAGTCCTCGTGATGACTGAAAGCAAAAGGGTCAGTAAATTTTTCTGCTGGGGGATGAACAGCTGCCAAATTGACTGTCTTTATTAATTTTTTTTATTACCATTACATAAAGTATTGGTAATTTATTTAACTTTAACTTAAACTTCAAGTCTCAGATGCATTAACAGATAAAACAGATAATTTTGTTTTGTTTTTTTCAGCTCATAACATTTTATATTTCAGGTATTCCTCAAAAATTTTGTTTTTTTTATTATTATATACCTCTTTTACTTTTTAAGAAAATTAAGACCCTTCTGCATTTCCTATGGATATTTATCTTTAAGAAATCTTTAAGAAAATGGAATAGTATTTTGGTCCACACATTACCACTCAGCTAAATTACTTTACATGACAAGGCTTGATACATGTAAGTGTAACAATGTCTGTATTTTTTACCTCAGAAAAACTGATATCATATGTTGTCAGTTGGGCTGAGATCTGGTGACTGTGACGTTCATAACATATAATTCACATCATTATCATCCTCTCCAAACCATTCAGTGACCCCTAGTACCCTATGGATGGGGATATTCTCATCCTATTTCACTCATTTTAAGGTTTTTCCTTAATTTTGTCGCTCGTCTGTACCTTGTTAGCTAAGTTGCATAACTTAGAGAGATAGACTCTAACATTTTGATGCTGAGATTGACAAATATCCATACATACTTTTAATGCCAGTGTGGAATTCAAATATTTTTGAACTAAATTATGAAGATAGCATACATTTATTTTCAACAAAACTATAATTCTATGAGTCATTTTTGGCGGACTCATGGAGTATAGGTTCTAATGACCTAGGCATCTAAGGTTTAATAAAGCGACTGCTAGTTACTTAGAAAGTCTTTGCTAAGTATTCCTTAATAGAAGGTGTTAACATTATTCTATCCTATTCATAGTTTAAGTTCAACTTGTACTTCCACTCAACTAACAAACAACTTTTACTTGAGTAATATTTGAGTGAGATTGGTTTCCCTGTCTTCTTTCCAAACCTGAAATTCTTTGCAAATTTAGGCTGTTTTTGGAGAAAATGTCTGTTCAGATCTGAGACTTACTGAAAAGACCCAGATGACACAGCTGGGATTTAGGGGAGGGGGCTTGTGGGGTCTTTAAATGTTGGGCGGCTGCCAATTGGTAGGCCATGTAATCAGACTTGAACTTGAAGAAGGAAAGAAAGTGATGTCCAACACAAGATGAACGAGAGAGAGTAATGTGTGTCTTTGTGTATGTGTGTGTGTGTGTGTGTGTGTGTGTGTGTGTGTGTGTGTGTGTGTGTGCGTGTGTGTGCGTGCGCGCGCGTGTGCGTGTGTGGAGGGGGTCCTCTATCGGTAGGACAATAGTCAGTGGCAGCAGCAGCAGCAGCTGACCAGAGAATCCCTTTTTCTTTTGTCATCCTGCATAATGACGTCTCCACCACACACACTCTGTCTCTCCCTTACCCTCCCTCCCTCCCTCCCTCCCTTCCTCCTCACCCCATTACTGCTCATCCCTCCTACTGATTTAGCATTAAGGGACTTCAGTATCTTCTCTGTATTTCTCTACCTAACTCTCTCATCCCTCTTTCTTGGCCTCTACCTTCTCCTTTCTTCATCATACCCCTGTGACTTCCATGTGTTTTTCTGTCCACCCTGCTCTTCAAACTCACATATTCGCTCTGTAAATCATTTGCCGTATACATGTGTCTTTATGTGTCTGTGTTTGAACAAGTGTATGGGTTTGTATATATGTTTTCTAGCCTTTGCTCCTAAAGAATGTAACCTCTAAGACACTCTCCAAACTCAGTAAATGTCTCCACTACAGGCCATATGTTCATTGTGTGTATGTCCAGCTCCCATCTGTATGCAACCTGTGTATATTGACATCTGCTTCACTTTGTTCAGTGAAAGAGACATCAGTTCACTTATGACGCTGACTGAACAGACTTATTATCAGCAAAATCTACTTTAACTATGATAAGTAAAAGTACTTATAGAATTGTAATATTTTGTTGCTCGAGATAGAGCAAGTTTTAACTACTACTATTATTATTATTATTATTGTTCTAAAGGGTCACAGGATAAATCTGAGGGGTTGTGAGATGATTAATGGGGCAGGAAGGAAGAAAAAGGATAAAATATTAATTATTTAAATAAACCATGTAAGAAGTTGAGTGGGGAAATCAGTTTTTGTGGAGCTGCTAACAAGTCATACACATCTGAAATGTGATAAGGGGCCCCAACTCACGGTTTGTGTTGCTTTAATTGTTGACAGTACATAATAAAATAATAAAATGTCCACACCCTCATTCATTTCTTATTTCCAACTGCTAAATGAAGTAATCCCAGCCTATGGGCAGTGGGGACCCTGATCAGATGTTAAAGTAGTAGTAAAAGGGCTGATAAAGTTCTAGCTAAGAGGATGGTGGACAATGTGGATGCCTTCAGCTTTGTATGGACAGTAGGGAGGGTATTGTGTGCAGTGAGGGAGGAGGGGTGGGGGGTGGGTGTGTGTGTGTGTATGTGTGTGTGTGTGTGTGTGTGTGGGGGGGGTGGCGGCGGTTGTCCTCCTAATAGTCTTGAATCTTAAAATAAAACTCTTCTTCTTTCTCTTCCCCTTTCTTTCTAACTTGTTAACCAATCCAGTCCGGAACACTGTGCAGGTGACTGCATTTTGTGCAGTTGAAATGAATAATACCGACCAACTCAAATGGTCAGTCAGCAAGAAAAGCATACAGGCTGGCAAACATCTTGTAAGACAGACAGCTCATCAGCTGAAGTGATGAACCCGCTGAAATGTGGTGGGAATTTTCCTGTCAAATATGTGGTTAGTTCAGCCTGTCTATGCAAAGGTACTGGAAAGTTTTGTGCATGACCAATTGAAGTTATCGCTTCCTCTCTCTCTTCGTGGGAACCTTGCTAAAAGGTTTTCCTCTCTCACTCTTTCTGTTCTCCTGGAAAGAAAACTGAGGGCAAACTGAGGGGTCCGAGTGTGTCAATAAGTTTCGCTTAGTTATGTGCATGCATGTGTGTGTGTTAAAAATGAGAGAAGTCCTGTATGTGGCTCTGATGTGTGTGTGTGTGTGTGTGTGTGTGTGTGTGTGTGTGTGTGTGTGTGTGTTAGTGTGTGTGTGTGTGTGTGTGTGTGTGTGTGTGTGTTTGCACTTGTTTGGTAGCTCTCCTCCCTGCAGCACCAGGTGATATGGCCTGGTACGGAAGGTCACCACTGTGATGTCACTTCCCCTTCCTCTCCGGATATTCCCAGCATTCTACTGCCAGCAGCCGGGAACTCTGGGAACTAAGAGCAGGAAACCTGGCTCCTTTGCAGGAGAGAGAGAGAGAGAGTGAGCGATAGTGATAGAGCAAGTAGTGTGGAGGTTATGTAGTGATTTTTCAGCACTTTAGACTCATTTGCTGTAAAAAAAAACAAAACAAAAAACAAACAAACAGTGTGGAGACAGTTAAAGTAGACTGAGAAGCCCCAATGACACAGGAATGAGGGAGCCTCTGTTGTGTACTGTTTGTGTCATTTACTGTAGAAATGTGAGTGTGTGTGTGTGATTGAAATTGTGTCACACACGTGAATCCTCTTTAAATGGAGAAATATTGCCCCCTCCTGGTTATACCAACATATAGGAAATCAGTAGGATCCAAAGACTGTGTATAGAAAGTGGGTTGGCCCGGTAGATGACAGAGTCTGAGACTGATTTTATTTCCGCACTGTTCACACTAGTGTATGTGTAAATATAACACACATCATTTTTTTTTATTTCCTTTGACCCTATAAAACTGAGCACAAAGGTTTTGAAGTGGAAACTTTTTCCTTTGCCATAAACCAGGTTTGATGAGAGGAGCAAAATACAGAATGACCTTAAGGCACCGTTATTACACCAAATAAGGAAATATTTCATACCTTATATGTTATGAGGGCTATGTATGAATAGTTATATTCATTTTGTTTGTGAAATGGAAACATTGTCACTCAGTATTTAAGATACAGCAGATTTACAGCAGATACAACCAACAACCTCCACTGGTTTACTCTGATAAAGCTCTATAATGCTGCGGTCGGTCAGTGGTAAGAGCGTAGTGAGAGCGTATAACTGGTAACCCTTATGTGAATGTGAAAAGGAAGAAAGCCCAGATTTTTGTCTGGTCTCATTTGCATATATTTATAGAGCAACTACATGAGCAGAAGCCTATTAACAATTCAATAAACAATAAAAACACCAGCCAAACAGAGTAATGACGTGTTTTATTGGTGATCTGTTGTGATATAACTTCTCATATTTTGTGAGTGCTGAGACAAATTCATGTTTCTTTACTGTGCACCTTCTGTGATGCTGGTTCATGCTGCATTAGTGTATTATAAGTTCAGAAGAGCACATCATGTCACTCAGTTTGTATTCAGGAGCTCTCCGTCTGTAAAAGAGCAAAAGGACATTACATCATATGTTGTGGTACCTTTGTGGTACCAGAAGTTATCTCAGTGTGTTGAATTCTCTTTCTTCAACTGAGTCTGTGGCGTTTCCATGGGCTAGGTCAACGAGATGCGTGTGTGTTTCTATTTGCACTCTCTGTGTGTCTGCATTATCTCACCATCTTTAACCACCCCGCAGTACTCCTCACACTCAGCCTTGCTGTAGAACTTGTTGGCGTTGGTCTGGCAGAAACCCTGTTTGTAGGGCACACAGAGACCCATGGTGGAGTCAAAGGACCAGATGGGTGGCTGACCTGTGCAGGGTTCGGCTGCCAAGGGCAGACGGCACACAGCTGGAGAGACAGAACAGAGCAGTGCTGATATTTTTTTTATGTATTTCCATTGTTATACATACATATATGTATTTCCAGTCCACACATGAGCATCATGATGGGCAGTGTTACTTAATTCTGGCCCATGGATGTACCTTTTTCTGTTTTCATGCTGTTATTCATGAGGATAGAAGTTAGCTGAAGGGAAGTGTACATTCTTTTCCCACCAAATTGCCAGCAATTAGTTGTAAGAAAATGGCTTCTCGAAATGTGGAAGAAAGTGGCTCAAAAGCAAACAAAATTAAAATAAATACATTCACATAATAAACTAGAAATGGATAAAAATATTGATCTATGTATTTCATATCATCCCATATGCAGATATTGTGTTTTGTGTTTCAGCCCTCACCCTCAGTGCGACATCTCTGCAGACACTCTCTCTCACTCTGAAAGTTGTTCTGGTTGCCCAAACACCCTCCATACTTAAAGATTGCACAGCTCAATGAGGAGGCGTTGTAGTAGTAACGCTGGTGCATCCCAAAACATGGTCCCGTATCTGGTTCTGATTGACAAGCCACTACAGAAGGGGGGTGAGTGGCATAAGAAAAAAGTAGTTCGAAGGTTACAACATCCGAATCAAGATATCTGATTTCTCATTCAGCACATGCTCATTTTCATGACTGTGATACACTGTACATTTATCATTAATTATCATACCGGTTCCATTGAAAAGAGGTAAATCATCAGCAGAACCCTCCTCCTCTGCAGCAACCATAACAGGGATCAAAGTTCTCCTCACCCGCTACATCACACAGAGTCAGTCAGGGATACAAAGTCACACATTCTCCTTAATATTGTCATTTTAAACAATTCCATAACTCCCTGTTCCAGTGTTATATTGAAGCTATATTGCTACTAATATACACAATATTATATAATAATATTCTGTTGTTGCAGCATTACATTAAGTAGAAGTAGTAGTAGTATTACAAGTAGAATTCTATATGCCCATATTAATGGAACAATACTAAAATGCATTGTCCACATTCATTTAAACTTTTCACAATACTTTTTATGACATGCACTTTTACTTCAGTGTATGCTGTACATTCTGTTACTAATACTTCTTTTGTTTAGTTTGTCTTGTTGATTTTATACCTTTAAAAGAAAATGTAATTTCTCATGGTCATCTGAACAGGGCACGTTACCGTAACATGAAATCCATTTTCAATTTCTCCAGTTTTCAATCAGAATTATTATGACCAGCATTAAATGTACTTTTGAGTAATATATTGCTTTTGAGGGGGATTTGTATTTGACTGTACTCAACAAGGAGAATAAAACTTCACTAGAACTTCAACCAATTATTAAAAATACAGATGATGCATAATAAAACAATATAAATCAGATGATGTATTTTTAGTACCCGAGGCTCAGGCTGAGGCTGAGCTGATGGTTCTGCCACTACCTCTCCAGGAACACAGTCACCTGCACAGAAATTCAATGAAAACATTTAGACTCTTTTAACATCTTCAATTTTTCTTAATGTGTCATTCTTGTGTTCATGTTTTTATGCTGCAAGAAAAAATTAAAGTGTTTCATCTGTCTCCTCTCTCCATTACCTTTGTCCTGCTTAATGATAATAGTGTCGTCGCTCATTCCCTCTTGTCTGACCAGTGTTTTGAAGTCCTCCAGCACAGTGGGTCTTACAGCCATAGTCCGACCTGAACGGGACAGAGTCATTTATTTGAAACTGACGCACAGTAAACTCAAATTTTAGTACAGTGTAAGTTTTTTATTCATTTGGTCTATCTTACGATGAATTAGGGTAAATCCTAAGACTTGAATAAAGTAAATAAAAACTAATTATACAGGCAACAGAAATAAAAAATATACTTGTTTGATTTTGTTTTGTGTTTTATTCAGCAGTATTTTGGTTGAAATGCTGCTGAAACACCTACAAAGAAATCATCAGTTAAGACTGCTTTTCAAAATAAAACAATAGGAAAAAAAATCCATGGAGAGTGTGCACTTACTATAAAGCTTCAATGAGATGCTCTTCTCCCTTGATGATTTCTGTTTGCTCATTATCACTATTGCGTACTCATTGTAGTTTGTGTGAACCACGTAGGCATCCACGTCTGACCCATACCCTGCAGGAAGGACAGCACAGGGACAGTGAGGGAGTCACAGATAGACAGAGACTGCAGAGACAGAGACAGAGACAGAGCTGCAAGGTTATAGAGAGGGAGACTGACAGAGATACATACTCTCAATATGGTAGAAGAATCGTCCTGGTGTGGTGGTTAACTCGTAATCCCCAGAGATCTCCTTGCATGTCCCATGTCTACACACACACACACACACACACACACACACACACACACACACACACACACACACACACACACACACACACTTCCTCTTTTACGTCATCATCCATCCAACTAAATCTGACTAAATGTACAAAATATACCAGATGAGATCAACCTCAGATTTTAGACTCTTTATTTTGACTGTTGCACTGAGATGTTGATGTAATCTCGACAAACCACTGACAGCCTCAGTCTGTGCATCATTTATATAATACGTAGATACATTTGTTATTTACATTTTTTCCCCTCTAATTTCTGTCAATTTTGCATTAGCTAATTCCCAAAAACATTTTATATAGCAATAATTGCATGTATGTATTTTTTCTTTCATTTTTTTTCTTTTTTCTTTTTTTCTTTTTTTTTACAGATTTGTATTATTTTAATGTGTCTAATGAGCAACTGCAACTTTCAAAAAATGTTTTCCATCTGTGTGCCTCTGTGTGTTTCTGTCATACATATGCTTTTACAAACCTGAGTACAGTTCGTTTCATCTTGAGTTTGTCTTCGCTGGTGCCTCTTTGCAGAACCAGCTTACCAATGGCTGCATCTCCCCGGTGACGCTGCATATAGGGACATGTACTTGCAATGGCAACATCATGCCAAGTTCCCAAAAACTGTTAGGAAGAGAAGCCATAATATACTGGATAATATATACTGTACATAACACACATAAAACCTAAACCTGAATTTGGTACAGTACTGCTGGTTCAGTATATATATATAGACAAAATACATAAAAATTGTTGCTAAAAAATGAAGATGTTGTTTAAGGCATTTCTTTTGCAATGCTGAGACCAGTAATGCACACGGCTCACTACAGCCTTCCCAATGGAAACCATGTTGAATTTGTTGAAATTTAATTTAATACTTAAGAGAGGCACTGCTTTAAAGTTTTCAACCATTTAATGCATAAAAATTTGGTTTAATGTATTTTGAGGTCATTATGATATGAAGGTTTCCACTGCCTGTAGAATGTCAATCTAACAATAGAAAGAAAACGATAGAAAAGAGAATACAAAGGATGTACAGAAGTAAATTTCTACACCTCTGCGTTTAATCTTAATATACTAAATCTATAAATTTAAAGTGACAGATTATTACGCAAATATAGGAGGAAAAATAAAACATAAGATTGCAGGACTCAACCACTCACCTGAGCCAAGTCAAAGTTCTCCTGTGTGGCATAGAGAGGTTCTGGGAGAACAAGGAGCCCCTCAAGGGTCCAGGTCCATCCCAGGACCAGCAGGGGAACCAGAATCACTTTCTGCATCCTATCAGCCTGTCTGCTCACTCGTCTCTGAGAGGACTAAAGCCTAAGACACTGAAACCCAGGAAAGGGCTACCTGCTCTCACCTCTTCAAAGGGGGGACGGGGCATTGACCTGTTATATGTGTGCTGCGGCCCTTGCATGTACACACTCCCACAGCCGAGTAAATAACAAACAAGTAAGAGAGCAAAGTTCTACTTGTCTCTGTCTCGCTCTGTGTGACCTGACTTGTCTGGGCAGCTGACCATTTAAACATTGGACTTCAGGTTTAGCAACGTCAACAAATCAATACCTGTCTTAACCTGACATACAAATGAATAACAACTACCTGATATTTCATCCTGTACATGTGAAGTTTATATTGCAAATTTCCCTATGCTGGATGGGGCTTTTATCTTGTCAAATACAAGTATGTGGTTTAATCTGTGGCGCAGGGTCCATATCCCAACCCAATCCCGTTTCTACATTTTGGAACTACATTCTACATTTCAAACCAAATGCAATTTTCATGTCTATTGTGAATGTGACCTCCCACTCACACCAAAAAATGAATGCAGCTATTGTTATTGTAATTGCTTAACCTATGCTTTTCCTGCTATGACAAGTCAAAATATGTGGGCCGGGAAAAGTCTACAGCCTGCTGGGAAAAAGACAAAATAATAACAGTAATGTCACAGCAAGACAGAGCAAACATAAAAACAAATGTACCTTTGTTCTGATTCATGATGATAGCGCCATCACTCATTACAAGTTGTTCTACATTTTGGAACTACAGCTCCCATAATGCTTTGGGAGATGTAAACGAGAAGTACCAAGCTGCCATTGAGTCAGTGGGTTAAGCTGTGAGCTACAACTTGAGCCCTGTTTTATTTAACCCCAAACATTGTTCACATTTTTACAAACTGGCACCATTAAAAACATGCCAAATTAGATATCAGCAGTTCCTGCTTGTAATGTACCTGTGGATGTAAAGACAACTGTCACTGAATCACTGTAGAAAAACATGATGATTCCCAGGGAAGTTCTGGAGAAATGTCTTATTTCTAAGATCCCTAAGTGAGTTAGTGGGTTTGTGTATGTCTGTGGGTTCAATTATGACTGAGATATAAAATATGAGAACAGGACTTACAGGAAACTCTTATGTACAAGCATTTAAGAACATACATGCTTTTCTTCACCAACCTGGACTATTGCTTTTCATCCGATATTATTTGGTATAAGAATGTTAACTAACCAATGAATCTAAATAATAAATTGATTTTAGTATTCTACTTTAATTTATTACTTATATCTAGAAAGCAAGCAAGGCACTGAGAAACAACATAATGTTATGTCACAATAAACAGCAGAAAATACGAGCACTTCATTCAGCAGATAGACAGAAGCTTTATGGGGAGATGAAGTGAAATTACTACAGGTACCAGACAAGCAATAAATTACTAATTATGAAAAGAAACCTTAATGGTATGTCAGCCCCTTAGGACTCCATATTCCTGCCTTTCTCTCTATCTTTGATTATCTTTAACTTACTACACATGTTTGAAAATGAGGTGAGGCTCAGTCAAACGTTGCAGTACGAGGGTAGTATTGGCTTCATGTGCTGTAGCACTGAAAAGTCAAATGCACTCAAATAAACACTGAATCATTTTATTACAAATTAATTTAGATTAATACATTTCATATATATGAAAAATGCAATATCACAATGAAACAATGATATAGAAACATATTCATACAATTTGCACTGCATTTGTAGGAAACCAGTACCAGTGACAGTAACAGTTGTTTTTCCCATTGAAGATGTGACAACGTGATTGTCTTGTGAGTGTTTGTGTGATGACCCTCCTCTTCAGTTTGTCCACATGACCTCTCACCTTGTGCAGTCTTACAGTAAACATACATTTATTAATATATATTAACTTCTCCTTATCCTCACCTTGAATACATAGACGGGGACAAAAAGGACCCTGTAGTATTTTTAAGTATTAGTTTACAGGTGTACATTACTGCTCCCATGGGCTACCGTATGTGACCCGTGGGAGACTGAGTGAGCGTACAATTCTGAAGAAAATTTGATACAAACAGTAAACACTAGAGTTTATAGTGACGTGACCATTAAATAACGAATCATTTGTCCATGTGGTTAAAAATTGCCAGAGTTCACAGCTGGCACCACCTTTCTCTTCAACCTCTTGGCAACAGAAATCTGAAGGATAGATTCACAAGACACAGCTGGTGAATGCTCATTCTCATTACAGACACAGATCTGTGGCTTCAGTATGCATCATGTCATGTCTGGTGTGTACCTGAGGCTGAGTAGTTGGCTCTGTCTCCGGATCACCTGGAACACACTCGCCTGGGAAGATGGGAAGAGATGGGAGAGGGTGTTTATGTTTTTCATGAAGACAACATTGGTCCCTTTGTGTCAAAGAAAAGCCACAGAAAATGTAATTTGCATTTCAAACCGAATGCAATTTTCATGTCTATTGTGAATGTGACCTCCCAATCACACCAAAAATTAATTCAGCTATTGTTATTGTAATTGCTTCACCTATGCTTTTCCTGCTATGACAAGTCAAAATATGTGGGCCGGGAAAAGTCTACAGCCTGCTGGGAAAAAAGACAAAATAGTAACAGTAATGTCACAGCAAGACAGAGCAAACATAAAAACAAATGTACCTTTGTTCTGATTCATGATGATAGCGCCATCAGTCATTCCAAGTTGTCTCACCAATGTTTTGTAGTTGTCCATCACCGCAGGAGTCACATCCATTGTTCGACCTGAAGAAGGCAGAATTTCTATCACACACACTGATCTGTACATCCAATGAAAAACGTGAAACACATTTCAAAAGCACAACTACAACAAATTGTCATTTTGATAGATTCAAGAATGGTCACGCACTATAAAGCTTGGCTGTGGTGGTTTCGTTTCCTGATGGTTTCTCAGTGCTCAGCAGAAGCATCATTGCATACTCATCATAATTGGAATGAACCACGTAGGTATGAACATCTGCTCCAAACCCTGTGGAAAGGAAAGTGTTGCCAATATGCTGCGTGGCAGATCTGTGAACAACATATTAGTGGCTGATGTACCAAGTCTGTGGCATTTTAGTTTAACATTGAAAAAAAATCCTTGTTAATGTGGTGTGAAATGTGTGGACAGAATGCACAATTAGATTTACAACAAACAAACAAAAAGGACGGAGAGATGAAAGAAGCTGAGAAACATACTGGCAATATGGTGGAAGAATCGTCCTGGAGTGTTGGTCAAAGCATAATCTGTGAACGTCTGCTTACATGAGTCATTCCTACACACACACATGCACAGGTTACACTGAGTTTAACACGTTTCAGATTGTGTGTGCGCTGGTGTGGATGTGAGTCTGACCTGAAACTAGTGGCCGTCATGGTGAAGTTGCTCTCAGAAGCAACATGTTGTAGCTCCAGTGCAACAATGACGGGGTTTCCCCTCTTGCGCTTCATGTAGTGAGGACAGGTAGAAACCACTGCCAGCTCGTACCACTGCCCCATGAACTGCAAGGTGAATGCAAATATTCACTGCACATTAGAAAGAAATACAATATTATAGAAACCATTAGCATATGGAAGGGTATGCGCCCATGACAGCATTCTGTTAAGGACAGTGCTATTGTTTACAGTTTATACTTGTACTCTAATGTGCAACTGGAACAAAATCTGATAATTTCAAAAAACTTTCAAACATTTCAAAAAGATCATTTTCAGTTGAATTGGAGGAGACAAAAAGGATTACCCAGTCAGAAGACAAGATTGGATACTATCATTTTGACTAGTTTAATAACTACATTTTGACTAATAAAAAACAGAGAGAGAAAAGTGGCAGCTGGTAAGTTAGGAAAGAATTACTGACCACATGACTAAAAGAAGGAGGAAGGAAGAGAAAGAAAGATGACACCAGACATTTTAAGAAGAGTGTTTTTTGTCTCACAAATAAATGAAATTAAAAAAAACTTGTGTGTGAGCCACTCACCTGGCTCAGATTAAAGTTCTCCTGTGTGAGGGTAAGAGATTCTGGGAGCACATGGGCCCCCTGGAGGGTCCAGGCTGATCCCAGGACCAGCACAGAAACCAGAATCACTGCTCTCTGCATCCTGCTGTGTCTCTCACCAACCAGTCCCTCCTGCACTGCTCCTGCTGCTGCTGCACTGCGTCAAACTGCCACAGTGAGAATGTGAGTTTTTCAAAATTCTCTACAACACTGCAAAAAAAAGAAAAAAGAAAAAAAAGTCCTGATGATATCTTTATCTGCTTTTGTGTGTCTTGGCGTGTGCACTAAAGTGTGTCCATGTGATTGTGTGTTTGTTGGTTCAACTAATCAGCAATGAATGACTGGACTTCAGAATCTGTAGCTAAAACAAACAACCAATCAATACATGGCAGAATTTAGCAACTGATAAATAGTAGGGAAAAGGCTGCACTGCCACAGTGAGGCTGTACAGTCAAAGATTTCTTTTAGAAAAGTTTGTTCTCTGACATGAGGTGTGAAGAGGGTGGGGGGTGGTTAAAAAGTATTTTCTGTCAGGCCAGTGTTGTTGTCTTATAGGCTTTATGATATATGGTTGCACAGCCAGCTTGAGCATAAGCCAGCACTATGTAATGTGTTAATACAGCTATGAGGTCTTGTTCACAGCAGAAACATACTGATGAGGGGTGAACTCTGCCCCCTGGTGTTCCTATTAGAGTACAGGCCTGATTTACACAAGACACAACTCAGCACTACCTCCTGCAGTATACAGCAGATGGAGGGTTCTCAGTACAAACTGAGTTACACACACACACACACACACACACACACACACACACACACACACACACACACACACACACACACACACACACACACACA
>NW_019175856.1:22909-147296 GCF_002260705.1 Seriola dumerili
AATATGTATATATATTTACACTTGTCCAGTTGGCACATTAGAGTACAAGTATAAACTGTAACAATAGCACTGTCCTTAACAGAATGCTGTCATGGGCGCATACCCTTCCATATGGCTAATGGTTTCTATAATATTGTATTTCTTTCTAATGTGCAGTGAATATTTGCATTCACCTTGCAGTTCATGGGGCAGTGGTACAGGCATGGCAGTGGTTTCTACCTGTCCTCACTACATGAAGCGCAAGAGGGGAAACCCCATATTGTTGCACTGGAGCTACAACATGTTGTTCTGAGAGCAACTTCACCATGACGGCCACTAGTTTCAGGTCAGACTCACATCCACACCCAGCGCACACACAATCTGAAAATGTTGTTAAACTCAGTGTAACCTGTGCATGTGTGTGTGTAGGAATGACTCATGTAAGCAGACGTTCACAGATTATGCTTTGACAACACTCCAGGACGATTCTTCCACCATATTGCCAGTATGTTTCTCAGCTTCTTTCACTCTCTCGTCCTTTTTTGTTTGTTTGTTGTAATCTAATTGTGCATTCTTGTCCACACATTTCACACCCACATTAACAAGGACTTTTTTTTAATGTTAAACTAAAATGCCACAGACTTGGTACATCTGTCTGTGTACACAGTCATGAATTAAAACTTTTTTTTACTTAAGTAAAAGTACTACAGCACTAACATCAAAATTAACTTTTTTTAATGTTAAACTAAAATGCCACAGACTTGGTACATCTGTCTGTGTACACAGTCATGAATTAAAACTTTTTTTTTACTTAAGTAAAAGTACTACAGCACTAACATCAAAATATACTTAATGGACCAAAAGTAAAAGTACTCATTATGCAGAATGGCCAATTTCAGAGTCATGCTTATTATGTTTTTGGATTATAATTATTGATGCATTAATATGCAGATCTCTTTAATGTTGAAAGTTGTAGAACAATACCTGAGTAAATTACTCTCCACCATGGGAAAGTGACTAACATTTAGAAAACTCAGAATAAATTCAACAGATTTTTTTGTCCAAAGGCCAAAACCAGCTAAAATGTGTTGTGATTACAAACAAACAAAAACAGTATAATCATGACCTGAAGGTTAGTTTTATTTATTAAACCATGCCAACACAGCAGAACAATGAAAATGAAACATTACATAAAATAGGATTAGATGTTATAATAGAATGATGATATTTGCTTTGCTGAGAGAAAGCTCTTTGCAGTAAATGCTGGGAAATACAGAGCTGGAGCCGCACATCAGAACGCACTGGCACCCTCACCGCAGGTACATCTGGGAACATAGAGGAAGAAACAGAAAATAATTTACACTAATTTACACACACATTTGTCACACACCCCTGACTATCATTAATGAAACGTCCTTGGTTTTCAGATGTTCCTAAAGAAATAGACCCACCTAACCAGATCCAGATTGTGGGCAGTTTTCTGTTGGCCAGAAAAAAACACACAAACAAGAATTAGGAAACTTCATGCTCATTTAATCTGCATGTACATATACTGTGTATGTGTGTGTCACCCCCTACTTTACCTGCTGGAGGTGGAGTCAGAATAGACTCTCTGGAGAAACCGCGGGACAAGGCTAAGGCTTTAAACTTGCTGATTACTTCAGTCCTAACTCTTTGAGAGCGACCTGCAAGTACAGAGACACATGAACAGTACTGACTCTGGTGTGTGTGTGTGTGTGTGTGTGTGTGTGTGTGTGTGTGTGTGTGTGTGTGTGTGTGTGTGTGGACATGTATTTGTGTGTGTGTGTCTCACCGTAAAGTGCCACTTGTGTGTACTCGCTGTTAAAAACCTTGTGTTTGAGAACCAGAGCATATTCGGTGTAGTTTGTGTCCACCACTGTGATGTCCTTCACCATGTTGTGGCCTGACAGAAAACACAACATAGAAGAATTGAAAATGTACCGTATATGTATGAAAATACAAAATACAAAAATGCGCTATAAATATTTACAACACAATACGATACAATATATGCTGCACAAAATGAGAGAAAAAAGAAAAAACATGAAAGAAATTAAATATTAAATGTGTGTATTGGAAATATATCAAGATGATGATGATCTTCTACAATGTTAGACAGAACACAAATACAAACAATGTGTCAATCGTAATACTTTTTTATTTTTAAATGGAAAATCTCAAAGTGCTACAGTTCTTGCGTAAAAACACACTCGAGTGCATCACCAAAACTTTAACAAAAACAAAATTGTAAAAACAGGTTTTTTCATTTTTGTGTGAAAAGAGACACAAGACAAAACTAATACATTTCTGCTTTGCTTTCACTTCTGTTCTCATACTTCTCGCACAACAATGTGACAAAATGCAGTTTTGAAGAACTTGTTTTGACTTGCTCAGGCCTCATGACTTACATCTGTGGTTGTTTCCTCGAACTGAAGTGATTCAGAATTTCAGCCACTGCTGTTGGCACCCACTGAGTGCCAGTCAAATATTTACATTGTCATGTAACAGTCACAAAACTTACTTAATATCATTTATCTTGTCTTTTTCTCAGGTTCAAAGCAGAAACCTTGTTATCTGTTGGAAAGCTGATGAGTCAGATGAGAAGTGAGCAGAGACTTACGTGAGCTGAAGTAGGTGAACTGTCCCGGGACGTTAGTCTTCTCATACTGGTACAGCTTACTGTGACAGCCCAGAGGTCTGAAGCAGACAGAGGAAACACAATGTGTCTTTATCTTCTCCAAACCTGTCCATTCATCCATCTCTCTCTCCTGATTTCCTCTCTTCTTTGACAAGCACATCTACTTCTGATGTACACAAAAATGGACTATGCTGTATATGACCCTGTCTATACTGTGCTTATATATGTCACACACACACACACACACACACACACACACACACACACATACACACACACACACACACACACACACACACACACACACACACACACACACACTCACGTGGCTTCCCACATTGTGAGGTTAACGTTGCCGTTCGTCAGCGGTGTGATGATGCCCATTGAGGCCTTCAGTTTGTCTCTGTAGGGAACAAAACTTGGAGAGTCATAGGCCAGGCCCACACGGTACCATCTCCCTGCAAACTAAACACACACATAGGCACACAAATTTCAATTTACAAATTAAAAATCTGTTGACTGTGTTTGACTCTATATTTGACTTTAACCAACAGCTATCATTCATGCACAGGTTACACCTTTACTTTTCATGCTCTGACAAGTCTAAACGTCTGATTCTATAAAAAAAAAACAAAAAAAACATAACAGCATAAAACATCAGAACTGTACTTTCTGACTTCCTCACCCTGTATGTGGTTCTCAGCCCTAAGCCTATTGATTTACATTGAAAATGTAAATCTGTCAAAGTATATAGTTTCACTTTTGAAAACAGCTGAAGTTTTTAAATTAAGGTTGCTCAGCAGCAGTGATTAGTGTGCAGGGACTATTTTCAGCTGTGGATTTGATAGCATCAATTCATTATTATTTTTGGTCTTTTTATGAGATTTGTTGATAATAAAAGAATATAGAATATCACTAGACTTCTTCCTTAATGGAACATCTGCCATGTTGAGGCTGTATGTTTATGTATGTATGTATACATATGTACATTTTTAGAGTTGACATTTTTAGCATTAACAGCCCCAGTGGGAAAACAAGCTGTACTGGAACCATGATGCAAACATTGCTGTAAACCACTGTATTCCCTCATATCTATACATAGATCCTTTAAAACACAGACTGGTTGTTAATGTTGATTGAACATCCTGTATTTAACTAACCAGACAGAGTCAGCATGTTGCTTTATGTAAGGAACAAACATCAGCTGCCGTGTATCCTTTGAACTGCTTTAGGTTTGAAGAGTAGGCATGCGAGAATTTCAGGTTGGGTCTTGTCCTACGCTTTACATGAACTCACACCAGATTCACTGGTTGATAAATCTGGAAAAACCTCACCATAAAGATTATTAAAATGCTTCTGGGATACATCCAGTTGCCTATCAAATCACCCACAGGAAACAACTGAGGATGTTCCTTTTCCGGACATTTCTCATGGCACATCTGCCATGGGAAATGTCGAACTGACCTCTCTCAACCTCTGGTGTGTGACGAAACCAGAAAAACAAGGATTCACAAATTTATTAATCATAACAGTTTGTGACTTGACTGTCAGCGCTGAGGCAGGACTTAAACCCACAACTGTTTGTCTTGGGTCACCAACTGAGAAACTTTGACTACACACAAACACACACACACACACACACACAACCAAACTGAGTTAGATACATTCATGCTGAACAGCAAACATCAAAAGCAGAATGTGTGTGTCCATCTTACCCTCTGCAGGTTGAAATCTCTCTGCGGCTTCACGTCTGCGTGCACCATCATCACGCACAACATCACCATGACAACAGCGACCACCGTGGTCCTCATGACTGCTCAGGAGAAGCAAATCAGTGAGATGGGCTGAAAAGTTGAGAGAGGTTGTCTGACCTGAGCCTTTAAGTGAACTGTGGGTTGTCAACAGACAGGTACAGAGTGGCAAAGCCTGTGGCAATGTTTGTTTTTCTCCTGATCCACCCACCTGGTTGTCAGCCAATCATCGCTGAGGATCAGGGAACAGTGGCCAAGTGTTGAGGATGTGTGGCTCCAAAACAACCCAGATTTAGACTTCAGTTCCCATAGGTTCAGGAATATATTCTGCTTGTGGTTTATTAGCATCAGCTGAGGCTCATGTGGTGTCGTCACAAGCTCACACACACAGGTTCACAAGACCTTGTCCCACAATGACACATACAGCATACAAAAAGAAGAAGCAGCTTCTATACATTTAATAATGCTGGAAATGTTTTAAAGACACTAACAGATAATGGTGGAAGAAGTATTCAGATCATTTACTGTCTCCATTTAGTACAAAATAACAGACTGTTGTACAAAACGTACTTAAAGTGTAAAGGCTATGAAGTGGTGGAAAATGGAAAAACTCCAAGTACAAGTACCTCAGGTCTGTACCTAAATATAGTTTTTTTTTCCACCTCAGCTAACAGATAGAGACATGTACAAGACACAGCATCTTTCAGTATCAGTCTTGGCTAAAGTACAAAATGCTGGTCATGGTTATATTCATGTCTCGACAAGGGAAACTACTCCATAAATGAGTCTCACAGGTTCATTTTGACTCTGCTTTCTTGGTTGCAGTTTCAATATTTCTGTCTTGGTAGGAATTGTGTTCTCTTATTGAAAGTGATTTCTTTCCAAGAAAACGTTATACTATAGCTTGGCTGCCAGTTTTCACACAAAAAGTATACTTTAAGAAGTATACCAGTTAACCATTGTATAGATTAGGCTAAAATCACATTTCTAATTCAGAGCCTTGCTGGGGAGTAGCTTGACATTGCTAAAATCGACACTGTGGCTGTAACGGATGTTGTGGGCTGTGTAAATGTTGAAAATAGGCCAACAGTGAGGAGAGTAAATGGATATACAGAACATACGATCAATGTTCAAAGTGGGTTTGGAGGGAGGTGAGTTTGCAGGACACAAGAACTCACTGTTGAGCCTTTCAGAGGTTGTTGTGGGTCAAATTAAATTTTGGTTTCCTCTAAATTCCAAGGAACATTTTTTCATGCAGTGGTAAATTAATGATCTTGTTATAACAATGATCATCTCCAACAGTAGTGAAGGAATCTGTTTTTCTTACAAGATAGTGAACTCCTCTCTGGTGCACCTGAAATACAAGTGCAAGTCAATTTGTTACAGCAGTAAATAAAACACGTGTAGATCAGATCCTATGATGTATGATGTAATAGGAATGGTTTACTTGTTGGACTGTCAAAAGGGACAGTGAATAGAATTGAATAGTTACTAGGGAATAGGAATAGGAATTCTCTTACAGGTTTGTTGCAACGATAAAACACAGACCTTCATGATAAATGGCCTTGTTGTTCATGCTGAAAACGGTTCAGCATAAAAACACAAAGAATCTGTGGATGAGCTGAGCACAGCAGTCTGGTGTAAATCATACTGTAGAAAAAGTGGCACAACAATCAGGACCCAAGTGAACAATTTAAATAGTTTTTATTAATAATGATTTTTCCATTTGCAGCACTGCTTTTGTCTCATTTTCTTGAAATGCATGATGTATACAGCTAACCTTCAGTGGACAAGAGGACATCAGTGTGTGTGTCTCACACACACAGCACACCTCACAGACCTCCCCTACACACTCTGCACAAGCTGAGAGCTGCTGCCTGTGCAATGAGACAATAAAATAATCATAATAAAAAACACGTTCACACACACACATAGGCAGACACATACAAACTTGTTTCCTTCTCTAGCGCTGTTTGATGTTCCTGAGGACCACGACCGGGAGAAAAAGACAAACAAAAAGTGCAAAAAAAAAAAAAAAAAAACAGGGTGACAAATGTTGATCAGAGACATGAGAGACAGTAAGACCAGAGAGACAAAAACAAACATATACACACAAGTCTTCAGGGTTTGTGATCTGTGGCTTGTCTGGCGGGCAATGATCCTCACATAATTGTGAACTTCACTGTGACTTATTCTTTGATCATATGTCAGTGATTTACACTCAGACTCTGGTTATCTTGATTAATCTCAGTGTGAGCTGGGAAAGCTGGTGACAGTTAGATGCCCGTGAGGCTTTCTCACAACATTGTTCACTTTGGAGCTCAACTGAATAATCTCATACATCAATATATACATCAATCACCATACACTGACAAAATTTACTATCTGTGTAGTGAAGGCATTGTATTGGTTTAATCTGTCAAACTGTTTGACAATCTTTTGAAGCAAAAATGCAATAGTGAAGTGATTTTAGCTGATTATAAATAAAACAGTGAAATCTGTTATAAATTGGGTGAAAAATTGCAGGAAAAAAAATTCACATTTTGAAATATATCATATAAGGTTTCATTTAAACCAGTACATCTCTTATCCAAGGACTGTGTGATAAAATAATGGCAAGGAAGCTTGTGTGTGCCTCTCTTTGACTCGCCCCTGTCAAAGCATTGGTGAGGGTACAGCGCCCCCCTCTGGTCAAACAGGTGACTGGAAACCTCAATACACCCTGTCCCATAGACCCCTCACTCCCTACAGACCTTCAGCTGAAAAATGGTTCCTGCTCAACATCTACAACCAATTCCATCCAGAAAGATAGATCCCTGGCTGGTTCCTTGTGCCAAAGGTAGAAAAAAACAAAAACAAACAAACAACAAACTGACATTTGATTGTCTTCCACTCATGCATGAATCCCCTTTTTCTATACCAAAATCACAAAGCTATAATTTCACAAAAAGAAAACAAGAGCAAACACATAAAGCAGTGAAACAATCAAAGTATAATTAACAGTTCTTCAAAAATAATAATTTAAACTCATTAAAAAAAAAGTGAAAATGGAAACATCTTATTCAGAGTGCTCTTTTGGGGCTGTTTAGTCACGCGCCCCCTGGTGGTCAGGGTTAACAAGTGTAACCCTCAGTCAGAAGCATCATAACAGCCAAATTGTGTTCCCTTAGATACGTAAATCACACTTTAAAAAATCAATATCATTGGTCACTCATTTGCTTTTCAGACATTCATGAGAACATTTCACACTCATCATTAAAGAACAAAATACTTGTGAGAGAGAAAAAGACAGACTCTTTGAAGACTACAGAAGAAGCAGGGGTGAATCTCAATTTCTGTCAAACGGCTTTGTTGGTGTTCTTCCCAAAACAGGGGAATGATAAGTGAGAGCAACGTTGACGAACACTGTCAGCAGACTGCAGCCGTCAAGGTCAGTCAGTGCAAAGTACAAACTGAAGAAAGCCGTTGAAACATATTGAGAATCAGTCTGCAGAAAACAAAGTAGCCTAAGCATTGCCACAAAAAGAAGAATAGGAAGTCATCTACGTTACAGTCGGTCCTCAAATGTTGGCAACACCTTGCCTGGCTGTACTGTAGGTGACTTAGGATGTGGTGAGTTTCAAATGTAAGGAAAAGAAATATCACAGGGTAATGGCAGACTACACACAACACACATCGGCAAAAGATACTTGAAAACAGTTTTGAGTGTGTAGGTGGAGCTTGATGTTACCAAACCTCCTGAACAATCTCAAAAATTCACAAAAGAAAAATCCTTCCAATATGCTCAATCAAACATTTAAAGAGATCCAATTAGGAAATATTCTAAAGGTATTCAAATGCTGTTTTTTATTTTTTTATTTTTTTTTTAACCCTTGTCTGAATCAACATGACCACAGACGTGGCAGACAATGAGGCTTGGAGCCTGACAGAGACAGCCAGGATTAAACAGAGGTGCCTGCTCGAAGGGAAGGGGGGCCACAGTCAGAAAGAGAGAAGACAGAGGAAAGAGGGAAGAGATGGTTGAATGCAAAGGATTGGAGTGGTTGGCAGAAAGACGATAAAGGCTTAAAGTAAAGGTGCCGAGCAAATGGAAACTTGGGCGAGTGATATCTTAAAGATAACCCAAGAAACAAATGTGTAACAAATAAAGACAGCTAGAAGACAAATTAAGGTTACAGTCAGGGCTGAGAGATCCGAGGGAAAGGAAGTGAGGAGGATAGAGTCCTCGAAAATTCTGTGACAGCAGTCTCGCAGCAATTGGACTCTTGCCCAGTGAGACTTCAACACAAACTCGTCCTGCACCTGGCAGGATGAAGATGTCAGTCGCTGGGCTGCCTCCGTTTCCTAGGAGATGATTTTCAGAGTAAAACCTGAATTCCCAAGATTTGGGCCAGCTTTGCGATGCCACTGTGACAGGAAACTTGGACACGGACAAATGAGATTATGGTAGATAGAAGCTGAATGAGACGAGTGACGGTTGAAGTCCAACACAGGGAACCATATGAGACACTATGTATGGGCCAGGGCCTGTGAATCTGGGAGGTGAACTCACAGTAAGGCACAGTGCTCTGCTTGTGGTTGCTCATTCATGCTGCTACAACCTCTGATGACAGCTACTGCAGACAACAGACAAGACATCGATGGCAAAGCACATTTTCTCTTCTTCTCTACTGCTCCGTTTCGATGCATCCTCTCCGTTACAGTGTCCTTACTCCCTGCCTTTGAATCTTTGGATCGTTCGGCTCTCCTGAATCTGGCAGAACATCCCTCCTTAGCACCAGAATATCGTTAAAAACACAAATCCTCGCTGATGAGGCAATTCGGTGCTCCTCTCTCTTCAGTCAAGTCCTCCTCATATGTTTCAGAAGAATATACGAGCACCCTACGATAGGCAAAATCTACCTCTTACGACAAAACCTGCACAATAGAGCCACGCGACCATACTGCACGTCAGCTCAGTGAGTGAACAGTGCTGTGTATGGAAATAACCCCATGTATTTAGCTGAGGGTTGACTCAGTCGGAGCACTTTACTTTGTGTTCCAGCTGCTTATATAAAATGCATACTGCAGCTCAATTTATGAGGACTCCAGGAGCTACTGAAGCACAGATTTGGATTCACGTAAAGCAGAAAAAACCTGATACATTTGCACTACAACAAAAGAGAAAGCTTTCACAACAACATAAATTACTAAAAGTTTCATATTTTCTTAAATATGTAAACAAACACTACAACTTAAATATATCTGGTGTAATGCAGACATATTTAAATAAAAAGCTTTGTTTTATATCAGCTGTGTTGAGGCTGATTATTGCACTGCAAACTCTGGAGCCCTATTGCACTTTAGTAAAATTTTCAGCTTCAACCACTGGTCTAATTTAACTTCTGTAACCATTAGTTACATGTCAAAGGCTCTCCAAAATCCTTCACATCTTTATGTGTTCCCTTTGGAAAAAAAAAAAACCTTTGGTGTCCTTACCTCATTTTCATTGCAAGCTCTGTAGAGCAAGGATGGAAATGAAGACAAGGAGACCAGAGAGTTGAAGGAAAGACTTTGATAAAGTTAACTTCAAACAGAGGAAAGGTGTAGGTGTCACATAGGTCTGTCACTGCTGGCTAATTGTGCAGGTGAGGTCAAGGATAGAGGCTCCAGTCTTTCACAGAACAATCTCGTTAACATAACAACAATCAGAGAGACAGTTTAGGTCCTAACAGGTCCCTCCGCCGTGCCACATATGTATGCACTGAATCCATGCTCCTCTTTATCATCCATCAAGTTTGTGGTTATCTGTAGTTTCAAGTTTGTGCATTCTGGATGCCAGGCAGCCTGTACTCCTCACCCCCCTCCCCCGAGCGGTGTCCCCCAGCAAAACATCTGGTTTGATGGACCATGATGAACAGGAAGGGGTTGTCTGAGGGCTGTGTGCACTGGGATTGTGTGGCTATGAAGAGTGGTTTCAAGTTACCAAATAGACCTGGTTACTGGGTTTGTGCCCCTCTCTGTGTTTGCTGAGGTAGCGAGAGGAGTTGCCGCGGAGATTTCAGGAGGGATGGATGGAGTGGTGCTGTGTTTGTGTGGTGTTGTGTGTGTGTGTGTGTGTGTGTGTGTGTGTGTGTGTGTGTGTGTGTATGTGTGAGTGGCGTGCATAAGTCTGTTTTCAGAGATCAAAGAGCAAAGAGGGTTTGGGAATACAACGTGTATGTGTGTGTAAATGTGTTGGCTCTGGGTGCACAGAATGTGTATGGCTATTACTTTATACTGTTTGTATTTTTGTGTATATGGGGGCAAGGTTCTGCATTCTGCTATCCTGCTCTCAAAATATTGTCTTCTGTTCTGTATTTGTATGTGTGTATATGTGTGTGTACATATGTAAATGTAGTGGTCAGCCTAGTCATCACAATTTGTGTTTCCCTGACAGTATGGAGCGGTAAGTCTCCTCGTCCAGCTGCACATAGCGCCCTCTGCTGGAATCCAGGAAGTAGAGTCTGTCTGACACCGCGCTGGGGTCAAAGCCATCCCTACGCAACTCCGTCTTCTGAAACTTAAATGTTCCTGAGAAAGAGAGACACAAAGAAATAATGCAGATAATCCAATTTGCCTTACAATGCCTCTTAGCATTATTAGTCTTACTGCTTTAAGAAAACTATCAGAACACATCACTGTTTAATCAAATTTTGCTTGCAAAGCAGTTCTAATATTATTATTACTATTATAGGTAGTGATTTTGAATTGGTGATGCTGTTTAAATTAACAGTCATAATGCCTTGTAAAATCCTGAATCTGTGAATATTTTAAAAGTTTCACTACTGGACACAAGATGTCTCCTACTCCAACTGAGATTCTTTAACTGCTTTTTTATTACAATTGCATTGTAAGAAAAACTATATTTATCCTTGCTTTCTCATGCTTTACACAAACAGCTATGAAAAGCGCATTGTACCTGTCTTGTTGACCTCTGGAAGGAAGCGAAGGAATACAGGTCTGGCGTATGGAGGCAGAGCCTTCTCCATGTCCTTCACAAACTTCTCCAGATCAGTGGAACGAGACGGATCAGCGATGGCTGCCATTCCAGCCTTTCCCTCTGCTCCTGCTCACACAGAAACAGGGAAATGAGAGGTTTGATTCTGTGGACCACTGAGTTTCAGGTCAGACATCCTTGTGTTTGTGGAAGGAGGTGATGAGTACTGTGCAGAACCATCCTTATGTCTTTACACCAATGAAATCTGTCTGCCAGTGTTACCTATACTTCTATACATCATTGACTGTATTAAACATAGTTTTTAATCTCGTGGCTAGACGGGTAATGTGGCAGTATCTCTTGTCTATCGTGATCTGTATGACTTGTGTATCTTTTGTTATTTGTCACTGCGCATTAGTGACCAAACTACTTCCCTCCTTCGGGGATTAATAAAGTTATCTAATCTAATCTAATCACAGCGGCTGGAAAGTGGCGTCTGTGATTTGTCTTTTGTGGCATTCAGTCTGCAGGGCTTCGGCTACAGCTCTGCTTTAAATGTAGTGAACTTTCTAAATGGTAGAAATCATTTAATGTCATAATAAGAGTACGCAAAGACACTGCAGCTGTAAAACTGATACAGTATGGTTCTTGTCTTTTCTAATGGAGGAATCTTTAATCTCTAAAGGTACTGTATGTTAGACAATGTTACCTGGTACTTCCACTCCATACACAACTACATCTTTCATGTCTAGCAGCCTGCTGAGCGTTCCCTCCACCTCGGTCGTGGAGACATTCTCTCCTTTCCAGCGGAAAGTGTCTCCTGTTCGGTCCTTGAAGTACATGTGGCCGTTCTCATCCATGATCAACACATCACCTGGTAAGAAGGGGTCAAAGATCATATTCATTTACTTCAGCACTTCAGCAGGGAATAGAGTGAATAACTGTGTGTGAGTGACTAACCAGAGAGATAGGCACTGTCTCCCTTCTTGAAAACACTTTGAGCAATCTTCTTGCTGGTTGCTGATTGGTTGACATAGCCATCAAACCTCCTAAGAGGGTCATTCTGAATGATCCTGCCGACTAGCTGGCCAGGCTCGCCTAGAAAGAGAGAGAAAGAGAGAGAAAGAGAAACAAAGACAGAGAGAGACAAAGAGTGAGAGAGAGGTGTCAAAGACCAGAGGGATTTACAGTATGAATGTATAAATGGCATTCACGTGAATTCAAATTGCTATTTTAACTATACAAAGTGTATTATTTGAGCTCCATCAGGGGTTTCAGAGAGGACTAATGTCAATAGGCCCTTTTACACAGCCTATTCAAGGAGGGAATGTTGCACCATTATTCTGCCTTGCTGTTCTGTATAAAAGGTACAAACACGGAATGGGGGTGCTTTGTTCTTCTGCCTTTATGACGGCAGTGGAGGTAGTCACAGAGCCGAATCAACGTTTGCGTAAAAGCGAGAGAGGGCATGGAGGGACAGGATGACGACACTTCTGACATCACAAATCACACCTCTGATCCTGGAATTCCAGCATGCTATCTAAAGGTCACATTATACTGACTTTGTTCGGTTCACCGAACACAAGCACAGAAATGAAGGGTCTTCTTAATGGCAATATAGTGGAATCTCATTATAGGAGGAGCTAATGAATTGCATACATTACAAACACAGTGTTGTGCTATATAATTCATGGGGGTTGTAGGTTGGTTGGTTTTAGCAGAAGAACTCGGCCAGTGAACAGTAGCACTTCCTGATAGGTAGACACGGGTATGTGCATGGATCATCAGTCTTGAGTGATGTCATGAGTGTTTGAGTTGAAAGACATAGCCAAAATCAGTACAGACTGTATGTTCAGGTTTATTTCACTGTTAATCAAACATATGATGTGGATGGGAATATATGAACAGCTGTGTATTCTCCTGATGTGTTTTTTTTCTGTTTAACACCACCTCTCTTTCTGTAGTTTAATATGTGTATACAGTAAACATACCAGGTTTACACGGAATGCAGACGCCATCAGGTCCCCTAATGAGCTCCATGGTCTCTTCATCAACCCTCACTAATCTGATGGGATAGATGAAGGGTAGAATCTGACTGTTGAAGCCACATGCTCCAACCTAGAGGACAGACAAAAAATGTCAAAAACCAAAGAGCTTTTAATGTGGTGAGGAAGACGAAAAGAAGATTAGTATTAACCAGCCCAAAAACATCAGAGCTGTGTGTTGTGTTAATGAGAAGCTACCAAATCTGATACAACAACACATTTACAGCATCAGCATCAGAGAGCTTAACATGAGGAGGCTTTTAGAGCAGTAATGAAAAGAAAATCCTTATGATGTTCTCTCAGGTGAGAAGACTTGAGTGAGTTGTGGTAGTCTAAGGATTTAGATGAAGTTTGGTCAGAGCATTATCACCACTTCTTTGCAGGACACCTTCCCACCTTGTTATCGAAGTTGCCCAGGCTGCAGTTGCACTCTGTTGCTCCGTAGAACTCTGCAATCTGCGAGATATTGAAGCGGTTCATGAACTCCTCCCATATGGACTGGCGAAGGCCGTTGCCCAGGGCCATGCGCACCTGATGTTGCCGCTCTGTGTCCCGAACTGGCTGGTTCAGCAGGTATCTGCAGATCTCACCAATGTACTGCACAATCTGGAGGATGGTGGTATGAAAAACAGTAGTTTAGTGATGAGACATAACAGCGATATGAATAAACCAATTACTGATTTAATACCAAGTTCACAATAATGAGAAAGGGATTCCAAGAGCTTGGCTGGGAGTAACATTAAATCTTAAGATTCATTTTATAGGCACTGACAACAAAGAAGTCTTTGCAGCAACACTGAGAGGCTGCAGTGTGCCACTCAATAACTTGTAATTTACACTATGCTTACAGTGCAGTTGTATTTGACACAGTCGTCCCAGAAACGCGAGGCAGAGAACTTCTTTCTGATGACTACAGTCATGCCATGTATTAAACACTGTCCCACTCCCACAATGTTTCCTGTGGACAGGCAAATATGAGCGGTCAAGGTCAGAGTACCAGTCACAACATGGAAATGTACAAAGACATAACATTTAACGCAACAACATGCAACTCCTCCTTTCATTTAAATAATAAACTAATATTATACATTGTCAGTCTTAGTCTTTAACATTATCTGTACGTGTCATTCTCCAAATCTTTTGATTGCACACCAAGTGAAAATGTGACTATGAAGTAAAAAAAAAAACATGACAAAACCAAATGGGTTTTGGGCAAATCTACCTCTCAACATGAGGAAAAATTGCATCTTAGCTATAAGGGCGCATTCAAAACTGACTCTTCCTTTTCCCCCTAGGTATGATTTGTTAGGGCACATTTGAACACAGCAACTGTTTACCAACTCATCCACTGAAGTGGAGCAGAGAAAAACGAACTATAGGTTTGAAAGTGCCCTTGCCACCACCCCCACCACTTCCCCCACCCCCACCAACACACACAGTTATGGCTTTACCTGCAGAGTGGTATAGTGGAAGGCAATCATACAGCACATCATCTGATGTCATCTTAAACCCATAATACACCAAAGCTGCCATGCGATAGTACCTGAAAACCAGGGTCGAGTGAAGCAGGGAAGGAGAAGAAAGTACAATAAGTCAAAGGAAAGCCAACACATTAAATGTTATTTCTCTTCCGTTCTCTTCTAACTAACTCTTCTAACTCTCTTCTCTCTCTTCTAACTTTGTACTCCACATTAAAGCATGGATCAACATAGACTGCAGCTGCAATTCCTGTGTGTCTGTTAGTCAGCTGCATGGCTCCTTCCTACCTGCTGTGCACAACAATAGCAGCTTTAGGCATCCCAGTGGTTCCTGACGTGTAGATGTAGAATAGGCGATCTGAAACACAACACAGTGAGAGTGAGATAACATACATATCAACATCAAAATGCACTTTGACTGGTTTTAGGGTGTGTAAAATGAACGCTCTGTCATGTTTAAATGTGTAGCTTCAAATAAATTCTTTCAAATAAACATTTTGCTGAATGCTCACTTCTGATTAGCTTCTGGAGCTCGGTTTTGATCCTTAATTAGAGGCCTATTTACAGTTTTGACTGCCAGCTGATTTGGACTAAGTTACAGCGCTAGAGGATAAAGGAGACTCCCTTTTTAAAGACTGAATTAGAGCATTAAGTCCCCTTTTTCTATAGAGAATACAGAGAAATGTGACAGCAAACAGAAATTTCATATTCAGACAGAGGATCTTGCTTTCAGATGTATTCAAATTGCCCCTACATGCAATGGATGATCGCTGGTATGACAATGGACCACTTGTGTTTGGATTTTGCTTTCCTGTTCACAATTGATTTTATCTGTAATAAACAGCAACCCCTCATTGCAGCAGTACTTGTTGACATTTACTCTACACAGCACACTCTATAATCACCTCTGAATGTGACCTGACTGTTCTGATCCTGATGCATTTGTTTGCAATCTGTCTGGATTGCCAGAGAGACATACTGCCAAGCGTGAACACGACCAAAGGTCATAGTTTTTATTGATGCACCTGCCTATGCTGCTGTCGTATGGTGCTGAAGTGTCCTGTAGCAAAAGTGAATGAGCAGGTAGGACTGGATTGATTGTTCAGAATCAGGTCTAATCGATAGCTCTGAGGATACAATAATAATATGAAATTCTAAGCAATGTAGACGACGACAACGACAACAACAACGACAACAACGACAACAACAACAACAACAACAACAACAACAACAACAACAACAACAAACCTATTATTAACTATTCTGTCTACTTACTTTTTCCTAATCTGAACTAAGGGTCTAAAGATAGAAGGTGTCAAATTTGTGATTTTTTACGCTTGCTCTGTGTTTATTTATAGTAATAAATATAATTAAAAGCAGCAAAACCATCAGTGATTATATTCTTGACATTTTAATTAAAATAATGTGTTTTACTTTTCTGTATGGTTCGGTGTTGTGATTTCACTGAGTCACTGCTGGGGCCCAAAACTATTACTCACCACTTGTCAACTGGTCTGTGCTGTCAGTCTATCAGTAAATGCAAAGAAATTACTTTTTGAAATTGCTGTGTTGCTTTGGTAAGAGTGGGTGCTGAAACTTTGACAGAAAGAAGTGTTAGAAAGTTTTATTTCTGATGATCAGGACATCTGCTGTTGGTTGGTGAATTACTATTACGCCACAGAAAATATCACCTAAAATTATTCCCAAAAGCACATGTAAAATGGCTTGAAAATTTCCTGGAAACTCTGAACCTGATCCTTGGTTGTGAGAGCTTTGATGGAAACAGCATTTGTCACCTGTGAAGCAGCGCTGCGGCCGGCTGGGCAGGTGAGATGGGGCACCATCCAGCAGGGGCTCTAGGCACTCGGTTCCCTGTGGGACCCGTTTGGGATCCCATTCTCCAGAACAGAACATCTGCACCGCCTTCCCCATTGAACTGTGCACCTCGGAAACAGCTATGAGAGGGAGACAAACACATTAAAGCAAATTAAATTTAAAAATGCAAGAGGGAAACACTTTTGTGCAAAGTATGACAAAAGATAAGGGCAACCAAGTATCAATATGTATCAGTGCAAGATGCAGAAAGAAGAAGGGAAGCAACATTTGAAACAGTTCTCATATTTTACCCTGAAAAAGCAGACAGTGTATCTTAATTTAAAAGCCTTATGTCCTGCCGGCTCAGTACTAATGCTACCGGCTTGACTTTGGCCTGCTCGGTAGCCAAGAGGCTGCGTTTCCAATTACTTAAAGGCATAAAGCACATGACAGGTCCGGGATCCAATACAAAGACTGCTCCATCAATCCCAGAATGACCAGCTCAAAACTGATTCACTCTTTATAGCTGTTGAGATCAGGGATTTTCAGATTGGGCAGGGACTCAAAGGGCGTCATGAGGAGATTGAAATAGATCCATAATTTATGTTTGACCATTCTACTGAGCTGCAGCACTTTTATATCATTAGTGCCTCCAAAGTCTAAGGAATATAAGGTATATTTAACAATACACTACAGATTAGTAGATTAGATATTATAACAAGAAATTAATTCTACTTGCACCTTCAAAAATATTCATAAACACACGAATGTGATCATGAAACAATTGATTTAAATCTTTAATGTTATTGTTAATTGTTTTTCTGTCTTATTTATTGTTTTATTCTATTGCTAAATAGAAATCAACAACAATCACTGCACATTGGACAGTTGCTGGGCAACTAATTTGTTTATCTATTAGTCAATGAGTGTGTTTACATATGTATTGGTATCCTGATTTTGAGCCTTATCCTGTTTTTTGATTATATTTGTGATATGGCATTTACATGCAACATGAAAAACCTGGTTATTCATATCCCTATATACATAAAGATAACAGTATCAAGGTTTACATGCCACAGTGTCCTGGTCTCTATTAGAGATTCCAGATAGCATATCCGGGTTTCTCAAAACCACGATGAGGTCTTATCCAGATTTCTGAACCTGGGATAAACAGTTTACGTGGACAACACATAACTGGGATACTACTGTACTGTAAACACACTCAATATCAGAGATATAAGGTCAAGCCCTGTATTAAGTGAGGGAAAGACATCAGAACTATTTAATTATTTTATGTGCTGTACTTGAAAACAGTATGTAGTATGCTCTGTTGTTTTAGTTTTTATTCTAACTTTTAAAAATAATAACAATAATAATTTCTAAAAAATAAGACTGTAAAATGTTTTGAAAATCTAATCTCTAGTTTTCCTGTGTAATCAGTTTCTAGTTGAATATCATACTGTGCATATCTGTCTCAGTGTTGTAGGTCAACCCATCCCTTATATACCTCTTATCTGTTTCAGTTTATCATTTATCAGTCAATCTTCTTTGCTCAGACCTTGAACACTGTAGATTGATGATCAAGACATTTCTCAACTTCCCTCTTCATTACTTCTTCCCTTCCTCCCATCCATCAGTCATTTAAAGCTCTACTGACCGATATTACAAAGACACCTCCTTCAAAACTCATTTATCTTTTATGACCTCTGTTGCCACTCAACACTCTCATCACAGCGACGTAGAACAAATCTCATCAGTATGAGGCAATGTCATACAGACATTAAAGCCCTCTGGGACAAATTTCAGATTTCTAGCTATAAACTTGACTATGTCATACCATAACAAACAAAATCTGTCACGTGTCCTTTGGATACTTCACTAATCTCTAATTCCATTCATCCCCCTTCTCCACTCTCCCTTGCACTCACCATCAGTGAGCTCTGAGCCAAACACCACAGCCTTGGCATTGGAGATGGTGACACAGTGGACCAAGGCCTCCAGTCTCAAATTGAAGTTGATTAGAGCGGCCTCTACTCCGATCTTGGCCATTCCCAGCCAGAGGCCCACGTACTGGGACCTGTTCTCCATGAAAAGGGCCACCACATCACCCTCCTGAAGAGAGAAACAACAGAAAGAGGGGCTTGTCAAACTGACTTACATTAAATAACATTAAATTTTGTTTATCTCAATTCCCTATGAAAGGAGTGTTATCATGCCTACACTGGGTGAAAAAAACAGGCGAGTGAGCTTCAACAATTAAAAGAAACCAGTTCTGCTTTAGCATTGATTGTGAAAGTATTGATTATTTTTCCACCATTTCACAGTAATTTTTAAAACAAATTAAAATCGGATCAATAGTGGTTACGTTTGGTTTTTAAAGTTAAATCCAAACTAATGTAGTTATATGCAATAAAGACCCTTTTCAAAAAGGTTTGTGGACATGGGATGTTGAATTTGCCACAGAAGTCTTTTTCACCCTCATTCTTTAAGGAAAATTTTGTTTTGAAGACGTACCCTGAAACCCCGTTCCAGCAGCAGGTTAGCCACTCTGTTGGAGTACTCGTCCAACTGTCGGAAGGTCCACCTTTCCCCAGTCCCCTCAAAGATGAGTGCAGTTTTGTCCCCATGACGATGCACTGTTTCAGCAAAGATCTTGGGAATTGTGTTCTTCTCTCTAAGGTGGCGTCTGACGTTCATCTTCACCCGCAGTAACACAACTGCCGCACTGGGGAAAGAAGAGAAAATTATTATTAAAAAAAGACATCAGCAAGTTAAAAATAACATTTCGTGGAGTTATTCCAGAAGACCATTTGCCCTTTAATTGTACAAGCAAATACACTTCACCTAAATGACCATCGCACTAGTTTTGCATGTATTAGTTCATGTTTTATCTCATAATTTTTGTTCATTTCAGTGTCAATATTAATTTGTTGCTTTTATTTTTGTTTTTAGTTATGTTATCAGTACATGTTATTGCAGCTGTGAAGAGAAAACTTTCCTTTTGGTGATTTAAAGATGTTTTGACATTTGAGACTCAGCTGCCAAAAAGCACTATTCTGTGTCAATGTAACAATGTACACATAATTGGCAACTCCCATCCTCCACTTTGGCAAAAAAAACACTCTTAAAACTGGTTTTAAGAGTCTGAATGTTGATTTTCACTCTGTAGTAAAAATAATGGGAAAACAATCACTTTCTTTGCACAATGGATGCATGGATGGTGAGAAATCAATCATAAAACATGGGATGTCCTTCAAATAATGGTCAGCAGTATCATGTGGTGTGCATAATGTGTAATATTATAGTGTACTTTGAAGCTCATCTACAGTTGACCAACTATCCTATATTCTATCATATATTCTGTTTTCTAAATACCTAAACTGTGCAAAATGTAACAACCTAGACATAAAATGTTGTGACAGACATGAATGGGTGGGTCCAAGGGGCAAAGTCTGCATCTCACCCACTACTTTTCTTTTATGGTGCAAAGGTACAGGTAGTGGGCATTCTGCTGAACACTGTATAATTATAGAAACATCATAAAAATATATTGAGCAAAGTTACTTCATGGCTACACTGTGGTGGTAATTATATTTCATCATTATATTGTTTCATGTTGGTCCAGATAACCATGATTTACTGTTGTACAGTTGTTTCATTTATTTCATTTGCACACTTGACCACAATAAAGCTCTTTCTAATGCAACAAAGGAGCTACATGACAGAATTATGTATACTGTAGGTTGGTTTAGTGTACAAAGGAATTCAAATGTGAACCACAGTGCTTTTAACAGTGTAAATACCTAAGCCTTGTCACAGCACATTACACAATAAGAATTTATGAGTCACTGAGGAAACGGCATAATTTGACAGAGTTAGATATGGTGAATTTTTAACCTTGAGGCATCAGATATTGTCAGTACGTAGACAAACAACTACACCATTATCAGAACTCTACTTATGGTTTGAGGTATTTGCATCTGAGCAGGTGAACTGCGGTCTTCTATCTCTAACCAATAAGAAAGCAGAGGCATTTTTTAATAATGGGCCATAGAAAAGCAGTTATCAATACTGGTTAAGTCACGTTGGCTTATTTTTCACAAAGGTCATAAAAGGCAGTCTTTTACAATTTCCTGTTTTACCATCAGTGGAGCTATTGAGGAAAAAAGGAAGTTAACCACAAACCAATTACCATGGCAACCTCCAACTGTAAATATTAGCTTTAGGTAAGACAGTTAAAAGATTTGCTCCTTCCCCATCCTCTGTGTTGTCTTTTGTCTAAAATATTTAAGGCTACCTGCCATGTCACAGAGGTTTGAAACATACACGACACGCTGGTTATAAAACTAAGCCTGTTGAGGAAGAGCCTCAGATTCTGGCCGGTGAATTCTTCAAAGCTGCTTTCAAAGATGACAATCTATAATCTTGCAGGGTTAGAGGTGTGAAAACACTTCACATACACATAGTGAAAGTTAGCTTACTATGGACAAATTCACTGGAACAAGCAAAATCAGATGGTGCATCACTGCAATTAGCTGCATGATATCCTATGTACTGAGAATGAGAATTTTGAAGTTATGTGATCAGATTGTAGTTTGCCAGGGAACTTGACCTGGTGTTTGTTTTTTAATAATTAACTATGAAAACATTATTGTTTATGAGTCAGTATCATTGTTTCATCACATATGATTCCACTGAGCAATGATAAATTATCATTCTGATTTATAGCCCTGCTCTTCCTCACTAATGTCTTTCACAAGGCTCAAAGCAAAGACCTGTAAAAAATTTTAATGGTCCTATTCTGACTTTTTAATTATGTATGGCAGAATATTTGATATTCACTATTTGTCAGTAACTACAGTGTGTCCAATGCCAGATTTGTATTACTTGTGTCCAAGGTCTTGTTGTAGCTGACCACAATGGTCCTAAGGAACTCTGATTGTTGAGATGCTTGTAAATGTTTGGAGAGTGACACATTTTCTATTGTTCTGATTGTGCATCCAGTGCACTGGATTTGAAATTAAATGATCATTGTTTTACTTGAGGTTCAGTGTTCTGGAGTGAAGAGCCAAAACAACTGAAAATGTGTCACTGTCAAAATACGTACAGACTGCACATGATTTTGGATGACACTTCCTGTGACAGCAGACAGTTAAAACAAGACATAACTGGTTGAAAAACGGAATTTAAAAAAGGAAATTAATCACTAGCAGTAATAATTGGAAGGGCATGAAAAGGATTCACAACAACATCCCCATGCTTACTGTAAGTCCCTGCCAACTGTTCTGGCAAAAATCTGCAGGAAGCTCCATCCTCCGCTTCCCAGGTAGAAGATCAGGATGGCCGGGAGAACCTGGTACCACGGCAAGCCCACCAGCAGCCTCAACACAAACAGCAGGGCTGTGCAACACGCTAGACGCATCATCCTGAAAGAATGCACACACATATAAATAGATAGGGATAATGGCCTACAGGCTGCAGACCCTAGCTAGTAATCACAATCATTTCATACCAAACATCAGTTCAGTGAGGGAAAGGTTACATGTGGTTTAAACAAGCAGAAGTGTTCTTGAATCTGAATCTTCACAGTGGTATTCAACACAACCACTTAACAATGTTATCTACTTTGATTTTGTTTACACATCCTGTGCCCATTTCAGTCCAGTGACTCAGCTCTAGTAGACTGAGATTGTAGTGAATGAGGACAGGGTCGTTACGGAATAACATAATAAAATGAGAGTAATTTACTGTATGTTGTCATCTTGTATAAAATCTGTAAGTGGCCATAATCATGTAAAAAGTGAGTACAAACACTTTGTTAATAAACAATTACACAAAGGATTATAGTACATCTTTTTACATGTGCAAAGCTGGTAAAACCAAGAAAACTCTTGAGTTCCCCTTTCCCTTGGAGTTGAACAAAGACCAAGGCTAAAGAGACCTTGGGGAAACCCTTACTCAAAGTGAAATAGTCTTTTCTTGACAGCTGAGAGCAATAGAGGGCAGCATGTGTTGACGTTGGTGTTCAGTGCCACCTGATAGCTAGGAAGATGATCCTAAAGCAGTAAAAGATAGGTTTACTCTGCTTATTATCTATTCATTAGTCTACTTAGAAAAACACTGGGGGGTTATTTCCGTTTATCATTATGGAACAACAACTGGGCCTTTTTTAAAGCCTAATTTTCTAGAGTCAAGACGCTGACAAGATATTTATCGCTCTGCCCCCCTGCGTACGGCTGTGATGGTGATGATGGCTTTATCATGCCAATTCAATCACTGTGCTGCTATTTAAAAGGTAGAGCGACGCTCTTTGTGGAAGATTAAATTACTCTAAACGTCCGACGGATCGAAATGACAGGATTTGTATCATGGCAGGGGAAAGAAATGCAGTAAGGAGGCAGTAACCACTTCGCAGTTGGAGAAAAAAGCCTCATCATTCGCTGTTGCTACACCCGGAAATTTAAAAGGCGCGTAGCATCATATTGCGGTAGTGGAAGGGGAGAGCATAGGGAGGCTCAACCCACAGTTTTTTTAGACTGCTCCAACCATGCCATGTGCGCTTTCAGACAGGGCCTTCAATCGTAACCCGGTTGGACAATATTTATCGGGCTAACCTGATGTAGGTTATCATGGTAACAGGCGCGCCGGGGAAGCAGGATGCGCAGCGTATTGCGCGCATCGGCTTAGCAAGGAAGCGGATGGACAGTGTGACAGCACCAGCAACCCCTCTCTCTTTTAGGATGAAGAGACACGCTGAATATGCTATCCACATTCACATAAGTTACCCTTCATGGACCGATAGCTGCCTGATATTAAAGTCTTGAGCCACCTATCGAGTCCCGTTAGAAGGTTGGGCGCTCACAAGGTTGACAAAGGACGAGAAAGTCATTGCCGGACTCTCTCCCTTTCTCCTAGCAAATAATAACCGGACCCATCCGTGAAGTTGAACATAACGGTGGCGCTCAGTCAGCTTGGACTGTGGCTGGGATGACCAGTTCTTTTTTTTTTTTGCTTACATACCTTGCACTTGGCTCACACCGTCACAGCATGTAGGTGCGCAGAAATCCCTGACGTGAAACTCGTTGTGTGCGATTCCACCTTGATCGGCTTATAGGCTAGCTTGGTCGCCCCCTCCGCTCCTCGCCGCCGCTTGCTCGGGTTTCACAGAGGCTCACAGAAACGCACAGAGACAGACACACGCACCGGGATCCCCTCCTGTTGTTAATACCACAACGAGCTGCTGCCGCTGCTCCTCCTCTCCTCCGGTGGGTCGGGAGTCAAATTCGTTTGGCTGTGCGCGTCGACTTTGACCCCGCGATCATCATCCGTTCATTGTCACAATCACTGATATCATTTCTGGGTTCATTGTAGCCGATAACCTCGCTAGCAAGCGTAATTCAAATGACCTTATAATTTTCTTAGCTGCGCCCGCCCACCACCGTCAGCGTGCCGTCAGTGTATCAGGAATAAGCGCTGACGGACGGGTGCCAGGGCCAATAGGAGAATGCGATTTTTTTTTTTTTTTTTTTTTACTTGTCCCATCCGGCTAGGGGCGGGGTTTGCGGCATTGGTGAAAAGGAAATGCGGCGCGGCCCTGCCTGCTAGCCCAACAGACAGCGAGGCAAGCACGCACAGCAGTCTGTATCCAGTAGTGACAAGGCCCTGATGCGGAAACGTGTGGCATAAAACGAGCCCTGCCTCTGCTCGTAGAGTCCGCCTCACCACGTCCATTCATTACTCCGCGCTCTGCCACAAGATGTGCTTTAAATACCCATCTGTCACAAGAGGGACCCAAGGAATGAGGAAGGACACGGTATCATACAATATTGAGGACTATACTACCATTTGCCACTGTGGGCCTAGATCTACAATGAAAAATAAAACCTATGAGGCATGAGCCCACTGGTTTTCACTGCAACCGAACGCTACATCAGCTGATTTGGGTAGCTGTAGGGGTGGAGGTTGGTTGCTCAGCTGAAAACCTGCAGTTGTCGATGCACTCACAAGGCTGACAACTGATAAATGTGAAAATACAGTAGATGAAGCCTACACAAATATCTGGACTACAGGGGTAGACAGCATTGAAAGACGATCAGAATTGTGCCAAGTGACATGCCAACCCTTAGTGGATATGAAAAGAATTTCTCCAGCCTCGTGCATTGCTACAATTTGGGTCTTTTTTTGTTGTAAGCCAAGAAGAGACTTGCAGCACACAATGACAAAACAAAGTAACTCTGGCCTATTTTAACTGACACCAGGAGGCTGACATCTTACACACTGTTCATTACACCAATGTGACATGTGATGAACCACATTGCATAACCACAAAAGATTACAAATGGTCTATTATAACAAATGGCAGTAGATCACTATTGCAGGTCAACAGAGGTTACTTCCACAATGGGCTGAAGAGCTCTAATTAACAGGGACACATTAAATTCTAAGTTCTTACAGAACACCTTACATGTAACCCATTTTCAAATAGCTGACCCCATCTGCAAGAAAACCAAAGACTAATCACATAAAAGTTAACATTTTACAACTTGATCAGGCTTTATCATCTGGTGTTGTCTAGTACCTGAGATGGTAAATGAATGATAAGCAATGCAAAGATCAAGATAAGAAAATAAGATGAACTTTGACCTGCAAATGAGAGATTTTCACCATACACTCACATAATTACATGAGAGAACAGACACCAACTGGCACAAACATACACACAGTCATACATCAGAGCCTTGCAGCTACTCAGCCCCTATCAGTCCTAGAAGGCACATTATCAGTCGTTCTAAGACTGATAACGCCACACCCAGACACTTGCTGGCATTCTCTTTCTCTGAATATTTCAGGCAAATAGAACAGAATTGGGGACTTCTTTATTAAAAAAAGGAAGTGCAGATGACAAATTGATAGAAAAACCAACATAAAATGTTGTAGTAAAGTACTGTTCCACCTTACTAAGACACTTCATGAGCAGAGCAGCTCCAGAGCAGCTTCATTGCTTCCTTTACATAGATTCTGTCTCTGAACTCTACTAGAGAGATGAAAACGCTCTACCAAAAGATATGCTCTCATTTGGTGTTTTGATGATGGTGGTGGAAACGCTGTCTAAGACAGGTGTTCAAGTTGGTTTGAGACCTGGAGACTGTAAAGGCCATCAGTGATGGGTTGATGAAACCTTGTTGAAACATTGAGGCTTTCAAGCCAACTGTGTTGAATGTGTCACTTGGGACAAGTAGAAATACCACTATACTATATCTTTCAAATTTTATCACATTTTTAACCATTATCAAATATCAAAATATTTCCATAGTGGAGACAACAAGAAATGTCCCATCTCAACACAAAGCTAACCTACCACTAATTCATACTTGCTGAACCATTCAGTGAGCCCTTGCTCCCTGTATGAAGGCTGTAGGTAACCAACCTTTCTTTTTTGTTAAATGTTTGGGTGATTCCAAAGAACAGACAGGAAACTGTAAATGAGTGACAGTTGTCTAATACCCTTTGCCTCCCCCTAGGATTTTTTAAGAAGTGGGTGACATTAGGATGACCTACTAGGCGATGTTACAACACCAATGTGTTGCAATTTGAGTTGAATTTAACTGACAGGCCTGTTATAAAAGTGGCATCTAATTTTAAGTTACATATAAAAGCATTTACTTAACTGTATTGAGGGTGTTAAGGGTGGCTGTATGTTGATACCTACTGACATAGTTCCACTCATAATCAATGCTATGACCATGATGGATCTGTACCTCTTTTGAGATTCTATAGTGGTCTTAGAGGTGACAATGGAAAACGGAACAAACTGTATGGTGGTGCCATATTATGTGTTGTTGCCAGTGTACAGAGCATATTATACTGGGAGCAGAAACACTTCAAGGTCTGGCATCCCTGCTTTTGAACTGGCATTCATACAGCCATCATACTACTACATAAAACTCCATTTAGATAAACTCAAATGTCAAAACAACACAAGTCCTTTCAAAGTTGTGCTTCAGTGGCATTTATATTCTTGCACAATCAAGATAGGGAACAGGCTGGAGAAAAGTCATAATATTTTCATTTATTTATTTTTTTTACATTTGTTTTCTGTCACAGCCTTAAGTTAATAGTTTAAAGTAGATGGTCTTTCTTAAATATCAGGCCTGCCTGCTGGATTAAACACCATCATAGCATATGATGCTCTCTCTGTAAAAATGTGAAAACAGAATTGTAAACAAAATGGGCAAACCTCTGCCTCAAAGAGGAAGTCGAGGTCAAAAGTCCAAATTCATTCTCCTATTAAAAAGTTCTTATGTCTTTTCTTTTTATCTTTATGCCCCTCTCCACTTGGTCTTAGGAACCATTCTTACCACTGTATTTTCATTATGTTTTCTTTCTCAGTCATCTAGTTCAAGACCGAAGTGGCTGTAGAGATCTCGTGTGGTGGTCCCCCTCACAGCAGCTGTAAGACATGCCAAAGTGGGGGTTAGGCCCTTTCAGCAGATTACATGGTCAACTTCCTCATCTTCTTTTCAAATAATCCTCAAAACACTGAACAGACCAAGGCCACATGATAGTACTAAACACCCACTTTAAACATAAGGCCTGTACTTACTGAAAAGCATGTATACAATAAATTCAGTCAAAACAGACCTCTTATCTTAGCCCATCTCTATAGTCATTTCCATTGCATCTTAAAACATAAAATCTGCCTTTTTTTCTTTAACCTTGTTAAAACATAATTTACTGTATATTATCTAATAAATCTGACAAATTAGCCCCGCTAGCTAGATCTCTGCCTCCTTTTATTCATGCAGAACCAAGCTATGCTGAGTTGTGCTGGGCTGACCCTGATACAAAGACCAGTTAGCCTCTACTGTGTTTTCCTATAGGGCTGACAAAGCTGTAACATTTATTGGTGCAGCATACTAATGCACTGTACTGGTGGAATCCTACTAGGACTGGAAATTATTATATTTTGTTGTCAGTTAATGTATGGACTTTAGATGAACTGAATAATAATTTGTCGCTTATAAACGTGAGAAAATGACAACACATGCCCATAACAATTTATCATAACTAGCATTGATGACTTTAAATTGTTGACTTTGTTTGACCAGCAGTGAGAAACAAAATATTAAAACATAAGTGATGTGAAGCAGAAAATAGACAAAATATCACGATGGTGAAGAATAAGCAACTGATTGGTATCTTCTTTTGCCTTATAACTTCTTTTCATATACTCTTCCCCACTCTCCATCATACACATCTTCTCCTGGTTGTCTAACAAGTCTTAACTGTAATAAACAATAGCTCAGCACTTAAGTGGTGCCATTGTTTTTCTTTTAACGCATGTAAATTATATTTGTGCAGTAAGGGTGTGTACATACAGTGCTGTTGGAATAAGGGGCTCTGAAGGTCTGGAGCTACAGAGTGGTTCACTGTTTTGATGTCAGTCGACTTTGCAGGGCAAGACGCAAGACTCTGTTAGCCTACAAGGATTGGTGTTTGCCTTTACTGACATTTCATAGACATTTCAGTTTAGAAAGTACCGTTCATTAACAGTATATGTGAATTTACTAAATGTGAAGAAGGGATTACACAATTTATTATAAACAGAAACATCTGTCAGGAATCATAAATAATGAACAACTTTCAACTAAGAATGGGGAATTAATACTTTCTCTGTGTATTCAAAATATGTGTTTTCACCTGAAACCAAAAATATAAATACAAACATGTCCATCGTTCTAACATCATATGTACAAAATTATCCTCTTCATCACCCACGGTTGATAAAGTAAGTTTTTTTTTTTCATTTCATTCATAAGATCAAACATATGCACAGACTGAACTCTGTTTGAGGGTAAACTTCTTATGGGTGAAACTCAGGTTTTATAAATGGCTTTAATCTTGTGAAAATTTGAATATTTGACAGACTGTATAAGCAAAAAAAGGACAGTTGTAAGTGACAATGACCTTAACCCGGACTGACAGACAGACAGACGGACATGGTAAAAGACAAAGGGACGGTTGTCTTTAGAGGGTACTGCAGGGCATCTCCACTTGTCTCCTGTCTCACTCCACAGTCTGCCCACTGATCTCCTCCCTCTCAGCATAACAGCATACAGTACAACAGCAACTCAGTGTTAAAGTGTAGACTCTTTGTTAAGTGTGTGCGTCTATGTGTTTGAGAGAAAGTGAGAGAGAAAGACAGCAGGAAGGGGGTAAGAGAGGATGATAGCATGTGTTTGTATGTAGCAGTGTGTGTACGTGTGAGTGTATGCATGTGTCTGCATGATAGACAGAGATTGTAATTGTGTGTGTGTGTGTATGTGTGAGTGTGTGTATGTGATGTGAAAGACTGTCATTGTGTCAGAGGGGAAACGCCATCTCCATTCACTAAGAGGTCATTATCATCCTGATTCCACTGTACTGCGATAGAATTTAAAGGGATAGCCAGGTTTAACATTTAAAATTTTATATGAGAGCTCACTCTGTTTTTTTCTACACGGATAATAGCAGAAATGGAAAAAAAGTGACAAGAAATGATCTGTGTTGTTCCTTTGTACATATTCTGCAGATTAGAAGACTAAATTGGAGGGATTTGCAGATTTTAACACCACACACTCAAGCACATACATGCCAAAGTAGGTAAAAAGTCATGTTTGTTATGAATCATGCACAGACCATAATGTGACTTGGCTGTGATTCACTACAACTTTCCAAACAGTGTGAAAGGTGTCAACTTCTCAACAATTTCTCAACCTCATGCCGTTGCAGCACATGCACACAAATGGACATGAAAGATACACAAACTTACAACACTCATTCACGCATTGCAGCCTATTTCTTCATATTGGTGTACCCAAAATGTACATTCATTACTTGCACAGTATGATGCAGTGTCACAGAAATTATGGTGAAAGCTGTAGGGAGAAGTTGAAATGCCAACATGACATTTGATCTCACTCAGAAAGGTAGGCGATGGGTTGACACTGGTGATTTGAAGTAGGTGATCACTAAATTTCCCACCAAAATTATTGAAGTTTCAACAACATTAATATTCATATCATGTCAAATAATGTATTAGAACAATGCCGATCAATATTATCCAACATATCCCTGAACACAGAAAATTATACGATTTTCAGTGGCTGGTTTATTTAAGTTGGATGAACTGGGAACCCAAGTATAACCCAGATGGCCCAAATAAGACAGACACACAACCAATAGCATTTTTCTCTAAAGTGTTAATCTAATGGGACTGAATAGTTTACAGGCAGGCAAATGTAATCTGTATGCAGACGTAATTAAATACTGTCTAAAGTTAGATAATAGACTGGCCTTGACTTTTGCTGCAGCCTTACGAAGTAAACAGTGACACCTCTCTGTTGCCCTCTGGTGGCAGGCTGTAGAATAACTTCGATATCAATATATTGTAATGTGACCAAGCCAAGGCCATCATTTTTAGTTCAAATTTTACCTATATGCAATAGCTGCAATACCTAATAAGTTAACAGTTTTTATTCGGTTGTGTACAGCATTAATTGTGCATACACACAAAAATTCCATGATCTATTAGACTGTGACAACAATGTCTGTATACGATTGTGTGGTAAATCTGATGTTGCCTTTTGTATCTAAGGGTGTCTGCTGAAACTCATCACTGTCATTGAGGTAGTTTTTAATGATGTGATTACACTTTGTTACTGTTTGTTTTCTTAGGTTCAAATCACACCAGAAAAAGACATATTGTTGTATGTCTCATCTAGTCTGTTCAGAGTTCACACTGCCTGATGATAAGTGAGCCATGAAGTGTAAACATGAGTCACATAGACAGACAGACAGCTCATTCAGCTGACAGTTTTGGTTAGCTGTCATCTTGCAGCACTTGTTTTGTTTTTGGTGTGGAAGCTTAGAAAGAAATAGCTGAAAATAACAAGTCATAACTGTGACTGGACTTCATCTGTCACGGCAACAAAAAAGGCCATGGCTAACAGAGGGAGGAGAGAATACATCCTATACATGGCTACCACGATCAGAGGACAAGCGGAGTATTATATATACTGTGGGTGGTTCAAGTTGCTTTCATACCATAAATTTTCCACACCTTGATCCACATGGAAATAAAATTAGACCCAGGCTCTGTGAGACTACACCAGAGTTAGATCAAATCATCAAGGTGGGATGTGAATGTAACAAATTCCGGACTTTCTTACAAAACACTGCACAACCCAAAACTTAGTATTACTGATTCACATCAAGCATCTTGTTATGACTGCAACAGCCTTAACTGACCAAAAGTTAGACTAGTGCAAACTAAAGTGGCTTTTTTGAGGGCTGTGCAGAGACAAACATCATTAAAAGTCGGTAATCACTACTGTATTACCAGAATCACTGTCCAGAATCCATTGCAAATTTAGCAAGCCTACTATTACTGGTGCCTTTAAATTCAACTACAAACTACTGAATAGGAAAGATATCCTGTCTGTATGAGTAATTATCTTACCAATACGGCCCAGGAGTGATTGTCCAATGTCTTTAATGTCATTGTATTCATGCAGCATATCAATATGATGCTCCAGCTCCTCTACTCTGTATCCCCTGGAGAAACACACACACAACTGGTGTCACACAAAAGATCTGTGCAGATGCTCATACAGAGACACAGAAAAAATAAACATCATGAAAAGAGGCAACTCAGATTAATACTGACAAAACTATGTGCAGAAAAAAAGAAAAGAAGATACTGATATGGGCATTATAGGTATTCCAGGGTATTACTTGTGGGGATCATCCCTATCGCCTGTCCCCTAATCCTAAACCAACCCATCAACAATCAACACTACATGCTTAACCTCAACATATTCTATTCAAAAAGGACTTCAAAAACAGAAATACAGCAAGGCAAATACACACAGCTGTACTCACTCAGCCTCCAGCTGTGCTATCTCTGTGTCCAGCTGCTCTCTTCTCCTCTCTAGCTCTGCCACCTCCTCTGCAGGACTAACTTTAGCACTTGTTGCTTGAATCTGTGAGGTGCAAAACAGGGAACCAATATGGTGTAATGCATGTGTTGCATTAAAAGCAGGAGTTGTGTGTGTGTGTGTGTGTGTGTGTGTGTTACAGACATAGAAGGGGTTTACTTACAGGCGATTTGAAGTTGGAGTGTACTTTCTTAAACTTTGAGAATGGAGTTCTATGGAAAGAAGGGAAACTATTGTTAAAGACAGGACATGTTTCATGAGAAAATGTTGACAGAATAACAGAATGAAATGTCTTTGAGGTGACTGGTAACATGTTCATTAACTCTTCAGAAATCACTCCTAACTGTCAGCAATAGCAATAATAGTTGTACTGTGTGTTTTAAGAAAGAGGTTCACAGCAAGACTGCAAACTTCCCACAACAAACTCTCTGTCTCCATCAATTTCCTAGCAATGGCTAATGATGATCAAACCAAGGATTACTCAGATGCTGATCAGAAAAGTTCTGTTCTATTTTAGAAATTAATCAAACTGCATTTTTTTAACTGTTTGAAAAGATTAAGGGGGGTACTCAGATCAACCTCTTGGGGGTTAAAATGTAGATGAATTAATTTTCTAAATGTGACAACAGAGGATAGATAGCTGCTGATTTTGTGGTCAATAGAAAAGTTGTCATCCTTTCACACGTTGTCAAAGTTTGGCCTACTACAGTAACACCAATGGCAGTATTTTCAGTATTTTTCACACATAGAAACCCTGTTCAATAAACAGTGCAACATGTCATGTAGTTTGGGGTTATCTAATAAAGTTACCTGTCTTTATCAAAGGTCTTTCTATTTAAAAAAAAAAGTGGGTAAAATATAGTGAGATCTCGGAGCATCAACAACTTGACCTAAGAAACGTTAATATCAGCCACAGCACATTGTCTCGGGAGGGTCTTGAAACAATAACTCAGCGAGACGATGGGACAGTAGAACTACTCTATGTCGAACATATTTAAAGCGATAATCTTAATCAGTAATGCCTGACATTTAGGTTATCCGACGCTAGTCCTGACGTTAGCTAGCTCGACGAGCTAATGATAGAGCTAATGCTATCTGTAAATTACCTTTTCAGTGCTCCTTTCTTCAAGTCGTTCGCCTCCGGTGTTGAAACTGAACAACTGTTCGCACTACAGTGGGTTTCAGTGGGCTGCTCTATGTTCATACTGCTTTAAATGTTGTTGAAATCTGCGTGACAGAGTCGATTTAATGCAGAGAAATAGCATATGAACAGCGTGAAGAGGAGGAAGTTTGCAGTTCGCGGCTGACGATAAACACACCCCTACTAAAAATTGATTGGTTCTGAAAACGAAAGGCGGGACTTGGTTTGGTTTGGTTACCCCGGTAACCACAGTATGACAAAGACGATTGAGGCGTGCTCACGACATTTATTTCGATAGTTTTGGGAAACATTATTTGCAAATAAACACTCGTTCTTCCTCAAAGTATCACTATCACCATAGACAACAGACAATTGTATTTTGGCTCTGGTATTTTGAAATTTCCACTCTTCTATAGGCCTACATGACATTGTTAATAAGCTAGCTACCAAATTGATGGCACGGTGTTATACTCATGGAAGACATATCATCCAATGGTAAATCAGACAACTTCCAGAGCTGCAATTAATACTTATTTTCATTACTGATTAACCTGCTGATTATTTTCTCAATTAAACATTTGTCCATAATGTCAAAGTAAAAGTGTATATCCCAGTCTCCTACAATCTTCAACCAGAGAACCTTTGTTGTTTTTGATCAATAAATGACCTAAAAGATCAATTATCTGATTATCAGAGCAGTTACACACCCACTTTCAAAACCATTGTCCTTATTGACCACCAGATGGTGACATAGTACTTCTCAATTTGACTTCTTTATTTCTGTCCTCATCACATCTCTCCCTTGATATCCTCTCACATCACTTACATAGACTCTCTCTCTTTCACTCTCTCTGTCTGAAACAACCCACACACTTCTTGACAGAGGAGAATATTGCATAATCATGCAATGCTGTGACATCTATTCTGTTCTAATCTAAACTGAGTGTGGACTGCTCACCAATCAAGCTGCCTCTCAGGCTGATTCAAAGCCACCAGTGCTCTAAAATCTAAATCGGTGATGGATTAGTAAAGCAAAAGGTCATGTTCAATCCACAAAAACACACACACACACACACACACACACACACACACACACACACACACACACACACACACACACACACACACACTTTTCCACTGCATATTGGGGCCAGAGTCTTTCCAGTGCGGTTCACTGGGCAAGAACCAAAGAAAGAAGAACACAGCAAAAAGATTTAGCTCTTAAAACAGATTGAGAGATGGAGAGTATATGAGTGGGAGAGAGAGACAGGGTTCATAGAGACAAGAAGAGGGTTAGACAGAAAGAGAAAGGCAGACAAAATGTGTATCTAGGGGAGTTGATGTTGGGGTGTGGAGGACATAAAATTGAGTCCATTCTTGCTTTATGTCCTCAGGATTCATTGCTTATTTATCAGTTGTTATACAGAGACAGAGAGGGTGGGGAATGAAAAATTCAGACAGGAGGCATGGCCTTTTCTCCTTTTAGAAATCAAACGATTACACACACTGGGCGGTAATGGCTCCTGCATGCAATTTTGTGTGTGAGACAGATTTGTGGAGAGTTCTCCTTATCTCTGACACAGCAATAAGCCTGTGTGTTACTCTATCACATACATACTTTTTTAGTTGTGAGAATGTACCAAGATTCCTGCTATTATGACAGAGATGGGTTTTTTTGTTTGCTTGTGTGTTTTAATGTCACAGCAAACTTAACATCTGCTTTTATTGTTAATGTGGGAAAGGGAGAAGTATCTGTTTGTGATGTTGACTATATAGTCTGAGGAAAGTGCTCCTTCCTAATGTGCTACCAGCCTTTCAAAGTTCTGACTGTCTGTGTTTATTTTTGGGCGTCTGGGTAATGTCCATGTTGGTGGTGAGAGGTCTTGGGAATGTTCTGTATGTTCTGTAGAGCAGCATCATTACAGAAATTTGCAGTCTTGGTTTATGCTCAAGAACGCTGCTGAATCCTTTATGAACATTATTAGAAGTTATCAATCGTGCTCTTGGTGGGTGGCTGCATTATTTGATACTCATAGACTCCTAGCTATACTCTATAGGTCCTTTTCACAGAAGATGATTTGACTTTTCATTTAATGAAAACCACAGATGTTACTAATACTATTAACAATGGCTATGTTTTGCTGAAGTGTCTCAGGAAGCCATGACAGTGTGACAGTGAGGCAGCAGGTACAACACCAGGACCCAGAAACTGAAGCAGCTGAGCTGAATTCAGCCTTCATTATTATTATCTTATTTACTCCTTTGTTTATCCCACTGTGACATGTCAAAATGTCTTCAGTGAAAAAAGTGTATGGTGTGTATATGAATTTCTATATGGTATATTTGGTGTTTGTATTTTCTAAATAACTAAGTCTGTATTTAGTCCCAAATTCACGTTAGTTTTTTGATTTAAAACAAACTTAATGCTAGATTTCGGCTACTTCCTACTTTTTTCTGAAACTCTAAGCACTGAGGAAGGCTGTTAGATGTGGTTGGAAACTCAGGAAAACCATAGCAAGTTGACCTTGAGTTAAGTTTTTCATTTTTTAAACCAAGATCAAGAATGAATGTCCAACTCGACTCAACTGTAATTTGTGACAAACCTGTGCCAATTTCAACGAGGCATTTGTTAATAATAATTTGTGTTATCCTACGCAGACAAAAATAGCATGTAAAAAAATGCAGTTTCCTTTGCTCTGTATTAATGCAATCACAACATGTCTTTATTTTTTATAGTTTGTTATTTTACAATGTTTTGAGCACCACAAATTACTTATTACATATTAATTGTTGGCAATCAAAAGAAAATTTCATATTAGGATTCCAGAGAAGCAAAATTTGAAAAGAGAGGCAGTAGGCAGTGAGAGAAGTGAGTGTAAGGAAAATCTGAGCAGGAGAAGAAGAACAACATGGAAACGAGTGGAAGTAACAGGACAGAAGGTTGAAACAGCAGGACAATAAGAGGAAAGGAGGAGAAGGGGTAGGAAGCTTTGGTTCGAAATATTAGTTGGAAAGCCCCCTATATATCATGTTCATAATTCATGGAATCCCAGCTGCTCCTCTGGGCTGCATCTAAATTCCACTGCTGGGGAATTATGGCAAGGACCCATAAAACAGACACACATACATACGCGCACACACACACACACACACACACACACACACACACACACGCGCGCGCGCACATACACAACATGTAATACTGGAAATGAAGGGAAAGAGAGAGAGAGACTATAAGAGATGCAGTGGACAGACAGAGTGATAGTGAGCACACTGCTACAGGGTGAAGGGCAGATGAGGAGGATGATTCAAAGCATGTCATAAAACATCAATACACCTCTAAAGGCCACGCTACGAGCTCTGCTTACACTGGAGGCGATTATGCCTCTAAATAATTCATTTAGCCTGTGCAAGTGCTTATTCACGCAAATACAGGACAAACACTTAATGCAAACAAATGCAGGGATGCACACATACAATACACAACCGCACTCTCCACTAAACACCAACACACAAAAATGTTTACTCCTGTAATGCGCAACATGCTAGCAGTGAGGCAGTCCAAATCAGTTTACGTTAGTTATGCACGACAATATCAGTTGTGATGGAAGGGTACCGCCACATATCTCCAACCTCTCTTTTCGTCACAAAACCTCAACCAAATCAATATTGGGAGACCTCTTTCCCAACAGCAGGTGTAGTTATCTTCATCCTACTGAAGCCCTCACTTTTCGACAGAGCAAGGCTGGCAGTGTAACGATGCTTCCAGTCTCTAGGTTGAGCTAGAGTATACTTGACATATTCTGTACCTGAAAATGAGATGAAAAGTTATCAGACTCTACATTTGCTTGTAGAATTTTCCCAACACAGGGTTTAGAAAAAAGCTGGTTAGAAAAAGGCACCATCATCGAACCCTTCATTATCTTTCCTGCAACTTATATTCCACTATTGCCTCAAGTGGTCCAAGTGTTATTACATGTAAATTATAGTGACTGTAAAGAGAACAAATAAATACATTTCGAGCCAATTTGTCTTGTGGGTGGAATGCTGGTGTGACAGTAATTCCCTGTTACAGTACTTGCAATTCATGTAGAAATAAGTGGGAGTTTGAATATATCCACATCAAAGGGAATCCATCATAATCTGAAAGGGTTTTTGTGTCTGAAGCAGTGCTGTTGTATTAATGCCATCACAAAATGGCTATTCATGTCTCTGCCAGGGAGGCCTCGGTTTGATATCAGCTCCTCTACGCCTCCATCTGTCTGTGTGTTCTGGGGTATGTTCTATTTCTCATTCATTAGCTCTGACTCATCCTTCTAATAACCACCTCTATTTCCTCTCTGAAATAGTTTTCTGTTGTTTTTCTATTGTATGATTAGTTGCCTTGCCTGTCTGACTCACCCAGTTTATTGTCAGAATAAAGCTTCCTGTTTTCTCCTCTTAGCCTTCCTGTGCGGGTGACTTTTCACTGTGGCGATCATCTCCTCGCCTCTGACAGAGTAGTTTCATCATCACGCGTCCAATTCTTCTTTTACCCTTTCCCATTCAAACACGTCTGCTGTCATGACTCTCACCTCATTGCCTCTGGGCTGACTGGATCTGCATACAAACAGACTCTATCGCTCGGCAGGCTTCACTGTTTTCTCATGTTAACATTTCATCTGTTGCAGTCTGTCTGATGTTTGACTTCAAACATAAAAGAAAAACACATTAGTAGAATCACTGTTTCCCCATTCACACATATTTACACCAGTAAGTGCTTAGAGAATACAACTTTTGGCTGCTGCAATAACAGTAAGTTTCGTCTCTGATTTGAGATGATAAACAGATGTTGGCTTATTAGTTCCATCAACATCAAATAGCCAACATATGCACCAAACAAAGCGGAATTAGACTGCTGTTTTCAGTCTAGGGTGAGACAAATTCATTTTTCTTGCAAAGATATATCCAGACAAACGTGCAGTATGCTATTGTGATCAGTGAAACTAATGGTCTAAATCCCACTTCTGATATTGTGGTCTAGACAAAAAATAAATCTTATACATTTTCTACAAGGTTGCTCGCAGGAAACAGATGCAGCTCTGCTGTTTGTGGTTTGGTGCTCTGAACAAAGCATATATCTCAGCTATCTGATATTTACCACGCGTCTAGCAGTTCACTAAATAAGATAATCCAGGATGATGCACCATGCTTTTAGTTGAATCCACTGTTCAACATTTGGCAGCCAGCAGATATATGGTCCTGTGAAGTCCTGCCCCAGGGAATAACACATTCTCATTATAGAAAATGTCCATTGACAAACCTTTTTATCCTGAGGCTTCTCTTCATATAAACATTACAACCATCTGTTTAAATCTGTAAATTACTTGAATTGAATGAATAACTTCCCCCAGGCTTGAGTATTAATTTGAACCATAAGAGATGTTTTGTCAATTAACAGCAACAACAAAAGAGATTGGAAGGATTTTCACACCATTTTATTAGCAACAATGTGTCTGTTAGTTATACATTAGAAACAAGGACAGAAACATTTCTGCTGTACTGTACTGAGTCTGAAAAACCAGCTGGATCATAAAATAAAGCAAGTAATTCAAATACTTTAAGTTAAAAGCAACACTGCATTTGAATATACACTTGTAATAATAATAATAATAATGATAATAATAATAATAATAATATATTTCTCTCATAATTCTTTATGGCACTAAATTTCCTGTGCAACTGTCACATAGTTTCAGTTTCAAAAATAAGGAAAGCATAGCATTGAGAACTATTTCTAGTGTATTTGCAGGAAAGCACATGTCACAAGAGGAAAAACGTAAAACAAAGTCAGTTACTGTTTCACCCTTTGGGAAAATAAATGAGCATGATGTCTGATAAAATCAACAGAGAGACAGAAAAAGAGAGAGAGAGCGAGAGAGAGAGAGAGCGAGAGAGAGAAAGAGAGAAAGAGAGAGGGGCACAATAGCATTTACCATCCATTTTGAGGGGAAGGGGGAGGGAGGGGCAGTGTCCAAGAAAGGACAATCCAATCAGCTTCAAACTCCTCACACAGCCACCAGTAAATAATTTCATTCATCAAATGTGTGTCCTGTGTCCATAAAACTCAGCCGCTGCTTCCTCCAGTCGGAATATCAGCCCTGCAGCCAGGCCGCTCAGCCAAGCGCAGGAAAATAAAAACAATCCAGAGAAAGGAGTTCTCCGAGTACCTCAGAGCAAGAGCAAATATTCCCCAGTCCAACGAGTCAGAGAAGAGAGAGCGACTGCGGTGTATGCCATGGCCTGTTAAATATTTATAGATGTGTCTTTAAAGGTGAATTAATCTTTAGCCCATGAATCCATATATCAGCAAATCAGAGACAACACAAGGAACGCAGTGAAGAGTCCACAAACTGAAACCCTAAGTGAAGAACTATAACAAAGATCACATTTGTTAAAAGTTAAAAGTGCTGCCGTAAAAACCTTTTGCCTCTGACAGCCACCTACAGCTCGAGCCTGTGTTATAGCATTAAATCAGTAAAATAGACATTTACAACATTGTAGCAAACCCAATTTGAGTTTGTCATATCAATGTTTGGGTCATTCTTTGCATTGACAAGAATTTAGAGTAAAGTGGCGCATGGAAACTTTACCTTGACAATTCACCCTTTAAGATGTTTAAAATGTTATTGCAACCCACCACTGGGTTCAGTATACTTAGGGGTAACAGATTGTGTTCAATTGTATGGAATAAGAATTCTAGTACAACATTCAATCAAGTTATACACACACGCACACATGCATGCAAGCACGCTCACACATATGCACACAAATGCAAAAACCCAGCCCCCTTTGGCACCTAGTCCACCCTGCCTGCAAGAACACAGAGGTCCCTCTCTGCTTAAGTGTAGAATACTGTATTTACACTTTGTGTTGTCAGCAGGCGCTCAGAGAAACCAGCCTTTCGTCAAAATGGAGACCTCTACGAAAGCATGTGGAAAACGAGCAGGGATTTTTACGTCTTCTGTAAGCCCTTTATGTCTTAAAATATTATGGCCTAAGTTAAGTCTATCTAAAATGTCTGTGGGTGGCAGCTAAAACATGACATCCCCGTTCGTTCTCTAGTCTGTCCACTGGTGGTGAGTGACATTTTATAATCTCTATAATCTGTGGATGGAGGAACAGACAGATCATCCCATCATAGGAGAAGGAAACACTGGACGTCTCCTAATCATATTTTGTTTGTAGCAGCTATGGCAGAGAGAAAATCCCTGCCGATTATGTCATTTGGACATGGCGGGAATCTGTCTGTCTTTCAGGCCATTGGTAGAAGAGTCCAGGGGAAGAAGGGCTACACAAATTTTATCAAATCTTAAAACAAATTCCATTCTTTTGTTAAAAAAAGAACTATTCACAACAAGTTCATGTTATTGATAATTTAACATTTTTTAAATACTTTTAATTCTATATTCGCCCAAGTGTAAGGTCCTGGACCTGAGCATAGTACCTTTGAAAATGCTGTCCTGAGAGCCATCTGAGTCCTCCATTCTGCAAGAGGTGACCAGAAGAATGAGACCAGACTACATCAAACAATACTAGACTGGACTAAAGTGGTCAAGATGACATGAACAAAGTCTGACTCAAGCACAGTCCAGTCTAGGCCTTTCCAATCCATTTAAACAGAAACTTACACCAAGTTCCAACCTCGCCCAGCTAAACATCAGTGCTGATGCTACAGCTGCGTGTGAACATGTCCCTCATGGTGACCGACCGGGCAAGGTTTGGTTTGCGATAGTTTGAAATATTCACAGGCACTGGCAGGTCCAGATCCTGCTGCTGGACACTGCGGTAGCTGATCCGGTCACCTCCGTTCCTCAACCCATCTGGTTGGTGGTGGATCTGTGGCTGAGGGGGCTGGAGGTAGAAAGGCAGCTCATAATGTGTACAGGATGGACAGAAGGTCTGTGAACGTGTCAGTTTCCTGGCTAGCGGAGGGGTGGAGAAAAGGGCGGGGCCATTTGGGATGGAGGAGGCGGCGGCCGTCGCCGCCACAATGTTGTGGTTGGAGTGGACCGGTGGGAGGCGGGACGTAACGGCAAAGTCTGGCTCCTCCTCCTCCGACTCGGACTCTTCCTTCTTACAGCAATAATACTGATGTTGGGAGAGGGATGAGATAAAACACATATAGGCTACATTAATGAATCTGCACATTTGTCAACAATGTCACATTGCCACAATTGTCTATGGTTTGCACACTATACACAGAAAACACTTTTCAGGGAAGTAATGTCTGTCACATTATAACCCCATCTTTAACCATGTCTCCATGAGGTGTTTTCCAACTAATCTGATCTTACATGTTCATATGTGTCACCTTATTGAAGATGCAAATCCTCAACAATCACAGTTTATGCAGACGTTTCAGCTGAGAATTTGGTTGCTATTTCTGATCAGCAAAATGTAGCTTTCAAATTCATTTCTGGCATTCCGCCAACTTAAATGAAGCCATAATTTGTGGATCATGTTTGATTTTACTGTTAAATATAAGAATCTCAAGAACTGTAATCAGCTCTAAGTGAAACAGACCATATATAATTTCCCCTCCAGCAAAGTTACCTTAGTTTTCAGTTGATCTTGGTAATTGGATTGCATTTATATTGCCACTTTTATACAAAGCGCTTTACAATTTGCCTTTCATTCAAATCATTCAGTATTCACTGATACACCATGGAAACCAAGATACCATGAATACACCTGAGCCTAACCATCAGCATCATTCAAGGACACTTCAACAGGAGGACTGAATCACCAGCTCTGCGATTAGTCGCATCTGAGCCACAGCTCTTTAAAATAAAGATCACATTTTTAAATGTCTCAGACCGTGTTCAGAGTTTCTGAATCCTTCTGTGTCAGATCTTGCTTTTGCATTACTCTTACAGCCAGATTTGTAAACCATTATATACAGTGCACACATTATATCGTAGACCAATCTTATCGTAATCTGCTTCTTTTAAACACCATTAAGCCATATTTTTGACACTAATGTTAAACCAAATGACTCCTTGCAACTATTTCTGGTACCCTTGACCCCACTGAGAATCAAAACCCCAGTCTGCAGCATTCAGTCACTTTCGGCCAATTGATTGATTTGATTTCAAACTTCCTCTCACCCCTTTCCACCGGATATAAACAGGTTTGGAGAATGAAGTGCAGAAACACCACATCCATAAGATAGAGTGAGAGTCTTGTTCACTATACCTTTCAGAACCTGTTTTTGAGTTAGCAGCAATAGTAACCCTAATAACATCATTATGTCCCATTAATTCAGTTGAGTTCAATAAAATATACTAGTAAATTATGTTATTTCCTATGATATACGTTTGACTATTTGGAGCAAAGCTTTTTAAAAATACTCTAAGGAGATTTTTACACTATGGGCAGAAATTTGGACTTCTTTGATGAGATTATTATTATGTTCCCTCAAGGAAAAATATGTATTTTTCATGTCCCTAGACTAACAGAAACTGATGTAATTCCTGGCAGCTGGTTGGTGAGACCTGAATTTAGTGTAGATAAAACCTAAAGAAATAACAGTGTTTAATGATTGAGAACTACTTGATAACAAGAGTAAGCTGCTCCCACACATTTTTCTGTACCTTGATACCCAGTGTTAAAACGGATTTATTTCTGTCTACGGTTCACATCTAACTCAGTCCCACAGATGTGAAAATGCATTTTAGTATTTAAAACATGTGTGATGGCAGCAGAGTTCCAGTCTATTTTAGCTCTGTTGCTGAAAGCCTCTGGCCCTGAGACACGGGCAGTGGTGGAGTTGGTGCAGATGCTCAGTTGCTTTGTCTGAGTGGTTGGAAAGCATTGTGATTTGTAGGGTTCACTTTCGGGGCTTTTAGATTGTTGCAATTACAGCTTGTACAGCTGCACATGACAAAGCAGATTTGGGGTAAAGGTTAAAGCAAAAGACTGACCTTTTGAGAAATGACATAATTTTTTTTTATTCGAGATTGATTGCTTTGTAAAATAGTACCAAAATTCACCTACCAACCCCTTACAACAGCTTGATGTAAGGGAGGTAATGTGCTGCCAGACAACCAGGAACTTACAGGTCACATAATCATCCATAAAACAGAGCATTGTGGTTTTAACACTAATTAGTGAGCTTTAAAGGTGCTGATAGGTGGATTTAGTCACCATTTTACAGAGCCAAGTTAACCAGCTTTTGTTTTGTTTTTTTGCTAAGCTAAGGTAGCCATAAATTTAACTGACAGCTCCTATATGAGGGTGGTATCAATCTCCTCATCTAACTCTCCAGCATAGAGTGAATAAGCATCATATTTGCCAAAAATGTCAAAACGCTCCATTAATAAATTTACAAAAATGTAATAGGTGTAGGTTGAGCTGTCACTCAGTCTGTTGCACATTCTGTGTGCCAAAAAGACTGTTAATGCTCCACTGCTGTCAAAGCAGCAGAGGGGATTAGTCCAGTGTAACATACAGTATATCATGTAAAATAGAAACAAATCCACATGTTGGAACAGAAATCTGCAAACTGCAGTAATGCTCCCTAGTGGTGTTATTAGTGTGATGTTTCAACCTAACAGGAGTTTGTCAAGCATAAAAAACAGGGAACTTCTTCTCACCTGATTCTGTTTTCATTTTATTCTGACACAATACAGAGCACCTGGCTAAGACCAGTTATCTGTAAAATAATAAAGATGGGCACAACACAATGGGATTTCCTCAAGTCTGTAACACAGCTAATGTGAGATGAGGATCAAAGAGAGGATTAGCTAAACTTTAAGAATTTGTAGAGAAGACCGGCTTCAAACTGGAGACACACTGAGGCAGATGTGCTGATGAAAGCTGAGTGCTAACACAAGTTCGATTTTTGCTTTCTGGTGTGAAATGACAAATATTGGAACTTTATTGAATATTTGGCCTTTTATTCCTCACACTGCTGTAGTAGTTTTGGACATTTTCTATTCTATCAGCTGTAGAACAGATGATTCACTTGATGTTCCAGTTGTCATCTATCCCTAATTTGATGGCCAGTGGGTTCTGAGTCCTGAAAACCAGGAACAACAACTGCTGACACAGAGCTGAGTTTTTGCTTCATTGCCATAAATGTACATTTTAGCCACACCTTGGCTCGATGGATGGCAATGCCCATTATTTGGATGGTCGGCCCACCACTGTGTACCAGACTGAAATACCTCAACAACTATTGGAATGATCACCATGAAACTGACTTTTCGTCTACCGCCATCATCAGGTCAAAAATTCAATTAGTTCAATAACTTGATATATGATCAAAGCTAGTTAGCATCATCATTGTGTGCATCTTATTATGCTGATGCAGAAATGACTGTACTTGTTGAAGTATGGATAGCATCATCATGTGGATATTTATAAAGCACTAAATGTTTTGGTTTGCAGCCAAATGCACATGAACGGTGCCCATATTAACTTTGACATTTCACCTACAAGTGGCACCGTAGCAATGTGATTGATTTAAATGGCCATAACTCAATGGTAAGCAGAATGGCTTAAAATCCACCCTTGTGCAAAGCCCTAACACTCTTGAAAGGGCTTTATAAGTCCTCCAAAAACTACTACAGCCCAATCAGCATGACTGTCTATCACTGAATTTGGATGTGATTCTGAATACAGCTGCAAAAAAAAAAAAATCCATTAAGATAACAGTTTGGAGGATTGTGCAACCTTGGCAGTTGCACAGACACAGAAAGATGCTCTACCCAGAAATTTAAATGTTTGGTTGAAAGAAAGATTTTATCATCCTTTGTAACTGAGAGTCACAAACACAGTTTCACAGATTTAAAAAGCGACTATACAGCCATTTAACACAATGCTATGACCATCAACAAAGAGCTTACCTGCAGCTCTGAAAACGTAAAGAGAAAAACCAATGAATGTAACAGAGTCATGCAGCATGGGGCCTCACCTGCAGCCTACAGTAGCACAGTACTGCGATGATAAGGAGTAATATAACTGTAGCTAGAATTCCACCAGTGATGACCACTGTCCCGGCTGTCATTCGAATGGCTCTCCATCAACACCCTGCAGAGAGCAAGAGGAGGGAAAGATGACAGGACAGGGACAGAGAGAGAGAGAGAGAGAGAGAGAGAAAGAGTGGAAAAGAGCAGCGGATGGTAGGGAGTGAGTGAAAGGAGAAATGAAGAAGGAGAAAGCATACAATTCATCAGTACAGTGGCTTCATTAAGTAGATTATAACTGTGTGTCATCTCAGTGGTGCTTATTGAATTATCCAGCAGTTAGGAGACACGTAATTGAATCATCCTACAAATGCTGTTCATAGTAAAGACGGGATCTCAGACTGGGACACAGGAAAAAAAAAAAGAAGTGTGAGAAATCAGCGTTCAACGGCAAAAAGATGAGATGCAGAACTGACAGGGGAGCTAAGAGGTAAATGGATGGTGGGAGTGAGGGGAGCTGAAGGGAGAGACCAGGCAGTAGAAACGAAGACGGAATGAGCAGTGAACTGACGTGGAGCGAACAGGAGAAAAAGGACGTCAAGATGAACTGAACAAGTCATTTGATGAATGGATATGACATGGAGAGACAAAATGATGGAGGGGATGGAGACGGTGGTGTGACACAGATGTGAAACATAAACAGAGGGTACATGGAAATGGAGAGGAGTGGATGAGAGAAAGAGGAGATAAAATTGAGATGACAACAAAGGAAAACAGGGTTATCGGATGACTAAAAAGATAAGTATATCTTAACAAAACAAAAGAGGGAAGAAAGAGAAGCAATTTTCCTGATATTTAGATTTGGGAAATATTCATGCAAAACACACGGTTGAATGACAGGTCAAAGTAGATATTTTTATGCACGCCCCCAGGATTCACAAATGTCTAATCTGTGAGGATTTTGTTCATGCTCTCTTCTTAAAATCTACTAAAAATATATCATAAGTCTATGGTAAAAAAGCTCTGAATTAATGTAGCTGAGCCTGTTTGGTGTCACAGCTGAGGTTTTGATTTATGTTTCACTATGTACCTCTGATTTCAAACATAATACAGAACTGCATACAATAGAACAATGTACACCAAGACACTGAATGGAGAGTCCATGGGCAGATGTATAACAGGTACTGGAGAAATCCTTGGTCAGTGGTTACACATTTGTACCTGATGCATCAGCTGTCAGGAACGCAGCCAATATGTGGTCAATGTATTGATGTATCAAGTCAGTGAATGTTTGGGGTCACTCCTGAAAGGGTTTTTCAAAGTCACAATGAAACAGCATTTTGAGAGTATTGCTTCCTTAATCAGATTAATCTCCTGATGAAACAGGGATCATTTAAAAGTCTAGACCAAGGGGATCTCAGGTGAAGGAGAGAAAAACAAACGATCTTCTGAGATAAGATGCATGCTGTGATTCAACAATGAGCACAAAGAAAGGTTCAATAGACACAGAAAGGTATAAGGTATAGTGCACAGCAGACACAGAGAAAGATTATTATGCATTATTCAGCTGGAAACAGATAACTGGACAGCTGTGGGTGACCTGTGAGGTCTGACCTTAAATCAGAGGTCACAACAAAGACAAATGGAGATGGTGACCCTGAGCTTTAAGTTAATTTTCACCGAGCTCAGCTGAATCACATGTGCAGATCTACGTTTAGTGTTATCTATATCTATTTTGTTTCCGTGTGATTGCACTCTTTCTTTTTGTTACCTGCTTATGTGCAAAGCAATGTATGTTTCATTTGCATTCATTTATCCTACGTAGTGTAATGTAGCTGTGGGTTTAGCATGCTTCCCTGAGCAACTGCCTTCTTATCAGTCATAATGTATATGAGAAACAATTTCCTCAAACCGGGTAGCTGATATTTCTTACAAATTGAACACTGGGAAATCTGTGGCAGACAGTGGTTTCACATGTCAGATAAAAGAGTGAGGGTGAAAGCTACAGTCCACTACAAGAACATTTTCAGCAGTATGACTGACTTGAGGCTGAACTGACCTCATTCTCAGTTTAGTAGATCAATGCTTTCCTTTAATTACCTCTTTTCAGTCTCTACAGCAGCTGGATTACCATAAGATGCCCTGAGCCTAGACGCTTTAAATATTCATTTTGCTCTTGCAAGTAATGTACATTAATCACAAAACATTTGTCGTTCAAATTGTCAAAAGTAAGTCCATAATTTCTTATAAAGCAGGAAAGTGCCAGTGTGTTTCCATCAACAACTCTGCGAACTCTTTCCTGTTCACTTATAAAGAACAACATCAGTTAAAGAGGGGCACCACCGTATAGTAAATCCTGTATACACACACACACACACACACACACACACACACACACACACACATATGTATATATATATAAATAAAAGGATGGAAAATTGTGATTTCTTACAATATTTTGATGGTAAAAGGTGTTTTTTCCCCGATCCAATAACCCAACACAGTTTGTCTTGTTGGGCTCTCTTACTGTGGTAATTGGCATATCTCACTATTGTAAAAGAACTATATTTGGTTCTTTATCTTTGCACAATTGTCGCCACACAATGATTTGAAAAAAAGCACAAAACATCCTTATATATTTGGGAAAAATCCTGCAGATATTGTACACATGTGGGTACAGATCTTCAGGCCTTCATTACATCCACAATCTGGAAGTGTCATAGGACAACGCAATCACACTGCATTGTGGATAATTGCCTGAAACCAAAAATAGGCCAGCAGGCTTGTTGCTAAGCTATGACTCAATGGTGCAAGCCATTATCAGCACCAAGCACACAGCAGTATAGGCTTGTGTTGTCAAGATCTAACTCAACTGTGACATGGACACACCCTAAAATAGAACTGCTGAAAAAAAGCCATCACACAAAATATGGAGCATTCTGTTGTAAATGTCATCTTACTTCCTGCTATAGCATTTACAGTGGCGTTCCACTTTGCACTTTTCCACACCTGATGCTAACAAAGCTCTCCAGCATCATCCATCAGCCTTCTCACATGCACTTCACTGTAAGCCAGTGTGTAGTATTCACCAAAATACTGACAGCTCTGACCTTCTCACCCTGAAAAACACCTAAACCATGTTGAATTCCTCTGTGGGTAACTTGTCGAAACCATATTAGCTTTCCTGGTGATATGCCTCTCCAGAGATGCTCTATACAGTTAGAATGGATCAGACCGTCTCTATAGTAGCCATCTGCCCTGTCTACAAACACAAGGCAGCTTCTCTACCCTCAAGCTGTAATACATCTGGACTCTAATCCAATCTGCAGGCCACACAGTCCACCAACCAAATCAATATAAAGGAACAACAAGAACAGAGCGTTTTGGCCTTAAAGGGTTTGAGTTAAACTGAGGAGGGAAATGTGGGTGACTTTGAGACATTTGGTGTCAGGAAAAGAGCAAATTGAGGAGTAGAGTCTGAAATAGTACTTGAAGTACTTCATGCAGGTGAAGCTGAGAGTCATTGACGTAAAGCACTGCAGGCCTCTAATCAAGTCTTTACTTAGTTAGTTAGAACTTTATCAAATATTAATAAGCTGTCTATTGATAATGGTGGGCCTAAAGCTACAATAAATAATAAATCAAATGAAAAATTATCAGTGGATCAAATGACTAAGTGCTATGTGAAAGAGTTCACCAGTACCGACAGAGAAACATCACCCTCACTAAATCTGCAGTTCCCTTCAGCTCTATGGAGAGTTTCAGCTTCAGTTTTATGGCCCACAACTTCACTGTTTTGGTTCACTCTCGCCGTTCTTATCAGCGTTGTTTCCAACAGCAGCAGGCAGCTGTTTTCAGAAAAAGCTTTGAAAAAACCCACTGTGCACCACCTTCCCAGCACCAAACAGCTGGTGAACACAGTGGAACATTAAGCCGCTAAAGAGCCAGCTATTTTTCTGAAGTTGCTAGAGACTAAAATAGGGCTAAAAAGGAGAGTGAATATTGGTAACACTACTCCATATGCTGGATGTGTAAATATGCAGCTATTTATTAACAAGGTTTTATAAGGTCATAATATGTTAATGTTGTGTTTACAGCTCGTTCCAATGCCCCAAGTCATCAAAAAAATCAATAATTGCTACTTTTAAAATACAAAAAAATAATAAAATGCATGAACAATTATTTATTAATTTTTAAAGTTTAACAGCACAATGAAAATATGAGTCAAGTTAAATCACACACAAATATTATGAACTATACAAGCAATCAAGCAAAAAAAAAAGAGAAGCTTTATTTCAGAAATTGAACTGCTGGATAAAAGATGGTTTTTGAGTGGAGGGGACCTTTAAAGAAGAAAAAAAAAAGAAACTGTTAAAGTGAGAGCTGTATAGTAGAAGAGCCTAGGAATATAAGCAATAACATGACACCAGGTGGATAATGTCTCAAGTGTTGCACCATTAACCTTGGCTGTAGATTTAGAAGACATATATAAACAATGCAGCCCACAGTCTGCTCATAACAATACTCCATTCAAACCAACTTTTAAGAATAATCTTTTTGTGCAGCTGCTGAAGCAGCAAGAATTATTAATTTCACTGAATATGGCAGTATAATATTTGGGTTGTGACCAAAAAGCCAGAAGGCTGGGCAAAGTGGAATATGTTTATCAAGCAGATCTACTAATGTTTCAACAACAATGGACCCAGAGAGACTTCACGGTTACACAATCCCAAAAGATGTGCATGAAGGTTCCTAGTTCAGTTTAATTTATAGTTCCTAGTTCCTAGTGGGAACACCTACTGTATCACAAAGATCAGTAAGTCTCAGTCCAAAACAGTGTTCCAGTGTAAAGTAACTCTATGTGCAAACTTAAAATCAATCAGTTGACGAGCAAGGTTCTTGGAAGAAAATTTTTTGGTTCAAAAATATAAAATATAATTATGCTTCAGTTGTTATACTGGCAGACGAGTCCCATTGTAATACAGTATGGTGATATGTCTGTGTATTACTATTGCAAAAAACAAAAAACAAACACAAAACTACTCAAAGACTCATTTTCACACCTGGCACTAAAATGTGTCTCGTATCCAGATTGCATGTGGAAATGATTTTAACCTGATTACATTTACACCAATCGAGATCCGATCACTCTGTGCAGCTCATGTCATGTCCTCCTCTCATTTGCGCGGGTCCACCGTTCACACTGTTCTCCACCATTTGCTTAGCCATTGGTTCATAAATTGCTTGGTTGCAACACGAATTGCCAAGTTTCGCTTGTATGCTTTCATCAGACAAATTGAAAGCAGAAACTTAGTCTCGTCTTCACTCCATGAGTGTCTTGAATAACATCCGTAGCTGAGGACTGAGGAGAGGACTGCTTCGTGTGTTTACTGGCTAATGGCTGCTAGCTGCCTAGCTGCTACCTCACCGGTTTGGAACAGTCATGTGAGCCATTACGCATTTCTGTAGTTGTTGTATGTGGATTGACAACACAATTGCATTTACACTTGAGTTCTATGTGGTCACAATGTGTCCCTGATCACCTCCCGAGGTGGGGGGCCGATCGGATCACCATCTGTCCTCAATGCATCCGTTATGTGGTCAAGCACTATCCGACTGCAATCCGATCACCCAAAACATTTCAATGCCAGGAGTAAATGTTGTAAAAATCTTGACATGCTAACAAACACTATAATGCACACAACCAATTGCACAGGAAATTACTCATGTGTACACACACGGTGTCTTAACCATCCTCACATACAGTGCACATACACACACACGGACATGTACATGCAGCATTAGTCATTGTGCAGGGTAGGCAGGCGGTGTGTCTCTCCTGGGGCTCCCTTAATCAGATCAGTGTGTGAGGGATGTGTTGCAGCAAGACGACGAAGAGTGTTAATTATTTAACCACAAACACACACACACACGGACAAACGCACAGACACACACACACAAACATACACACACACACACACACACACACACACACACACACACACACACACACACACACACACACACACACACGTAAACACGCAACTCCATTGTGAAATAGTACTGGAGAAAGGCAAACTTGTCTGCTCAGCTCCTTTTGCTGGTATTCGTCCACAAAAATGACAAGTGGGTTAGGGGCGAAAGAAGAACAGCAACAAGCACACGCACACACACAAACACACACAAGCACTCACATGCAATATTTTTAGTACTAGCTAACATGCTCAGACAGTGGGCTTTGGAATAAATTGCCACGCTGCGATGAAACATGGCAGGGATCACAGCAGAGGTCTTGCTAGGAATAATGGCTGTTGACAGGCTTTCAGTTCAGTGGGGGAGAAGTACACAGTAGGTGGTGGATTCGAGTCATACACAAGAGACAATTACGTGCCCTGAGAACAATGGGATGAGCTTTATTACAACTGTAGCCCGTCAAAGAGTGATTTCACCACACACACACACACACACACACACACACACACACACTTTTGGAGCCATATACAAAGACACAGTGAACACACACATATGGTTCTCGAAGGAGACGAGACAAGCCAAACTGTCCTAAAAAATCTCTTTGGAGAAGAAAAGCTCCAATCTGATAATACAAAGGACACAATAACCAATGCTTCATCAGGTGTTTTGTCCTCCATTAGTCTTTGTCTACGCTCTAATAAACTGTGCAATCAGTGAATATTCAACTAGTCTTTGCCAAAATAATTAACACCTTACATAACTTCCACCTACAGCGTGTATCATTTTATCAAAAGGAAATTAAAATTAATTCAGATCTCCATTAATCACATCTACCATCACTTACTAAATACTGATGAGTTATAGTGTATATGCATCAGGAAGATAATGAAGCGTCACTGTGATCCACATCATGCACTTCATTATTTTTTCTTTGGAGCACAACCATGTCCCGCTGAGACATGTTTGTGATACAGCATGTATGGCTGTCAAGGAATAGTTCAACATTTTGGGAAATTAACTTTCTTGCTGAGAGCGAGATTAGACGATCTATGCCACGCTCATGTCTAATGCACAGCCGGACATTTCACAGCGACTGCGCGCCGGGACTAGGCAGCTGTGTAGAGGTTTCAACTTCTCTCTCTAGCTCATTAGTTACACAACAAGTTGTATCACTTTTCATTTGAACATTAAGTGCAACACCGTGAATGTTTTCCTGGAGATATTGTCTGAAAATATGTGTCACTATCTCCATATGTAAGTGATATCAGGTTTTTCACTCGGCCTTCATGTGATGAAAATGATAAATTCTTGAAAATGAGGAAATCTTCCCAAACCCACCTTTTCCACACTAACAGATTGAAAAATACACATTATTTTGGACAAACCTACAAATTCCTCCCCAGGCCTTGTCACAACATTATCCTGTGTGGCTGCTCTGACCCTGACTGTGGCATCATTTGATTCTCCCTTTGAGGCCTCTGGCTCGCCCTGTTCTAGCATAAAATTTCACTATACGCAAAAAATTTCCTTTGCTGCTTTTTCTTTGTGTCTCTGCACCCACCTCCAAGAATAATGGCAACACACAGCTCGCCTCAGGCAAAGCTCTCCAACCTCATCCCCTGGACTGAAAGGCAATGACCAACTTAGCTCCTCACACAACTCTGACCTTGAATTGGGTACCAGGGAAATCCTAAAGACTGTCAGGAGAGAGAGAGCGCAGGAGGGAGGGCGGGGTGGGGGTGGGGAGGGGGTGAAGAAAAGATAAACTGGTTTTAGCCATGACTGGAACCAGGAATAGGTTTTATCCGTCTCATGTGCCCTCACATTGCTTAGGCAACGTTTCTGTAATTAGTGCTCCTCCGTGAACAATATATCATAAAAATGGCTCTTGGCTAGTATGAATATAGCACCATGAGGACATTTGAAAAAAACTTAACGGTGACCTGGGGGTCTTCTTTTAATTATACAGCTCACTAAATGTCTCTCATCCATCTGAATGACCTTGCGTAGTTGTTCTTCCAGTTCATATTGCATGCTGATGTAAGAAGCACCACTGTAACTTTAAACATGTTTTACAGCCACTGGAAGCAGAAAAGTTTGATAGCTTCTTTTTTTTTTGTTTTTGGATTGTACTGTATTTAGAAAGAGATTTTTTTTTTATAATTTTCATTTGAGTTCCAATCCATTTTTAGCAATATTTGGGAATGTTGTGGTACTGTAATGTTGTCCGATTTTTGCAAATTAAACCTTTTGAAAGGATCATTGTCATCTGCATTATTTTTCAAAAATGCCACCATGGATTTCATCTCAGCTTTTGGATAAAATCACTATGATTAACGAAGAATATTCATACAGTGAAAATGGATGGTGTTCCTGCTACATTGGAATCAATGTTGAAAACTACAAACTTCTCATTTGCTACAAACCACACATCAAGAAGTATCGTTTTACAACCTCTGATGAACATAAACTGCCATTTTAATTTTGCTTCTTTGATAATCTGCAAGTTCAGTTCCATCAAAACCATAAACCATCTCCTTTAATCCGCCATCGTATCCCTGGTAACTGTAAATCAAATATATGATGGATGTACATTAGCATTAGCATGCACAATCAATGTGGAGCAAGCAGTCAGCTCTGATATTTTGTACTGATATGCAACAGATCATGGATCGTTAGTGATTGTAAGTGGTGTAGCTCCTGGAAAAAATCACATTATGTGGGTGACTTTATAAGTCACTGCAGTGCTCGAGTAAAGGCTCTCATCGTGTCAGTGTACAAGAAGCGGTGATGTGTGTCACGTCCAAACAATGGAAAAAGCCACAGTTTCCTGTTTCTTTCCATTTTGAACTGTAGATGAAAAAAATAAATAAGGGAAAATGATCTTTCACTTTCAAATCATCTCAAAATAATTGCATATAATCACATTTTGTCAGTCTACCACTGCACTTCCTGCTCCTCCTTTCTGCCATGCCATGCTCTACCCTCTGCTGTGCAAATAATACCACTAGTCTGTGCGTGACAGGCTATAATCTTGGCACCAGTAGGAGCTGAGGCTGGCTCAGAGATATTACTCTTCTTTGAACTTCACAGTTGATGGAGTGAAGAGCAGTTCTTAGCCATGAAACTGAGTGATGCAAGTGGTAAAAAGGTGTCCCCAGTGCGCTTCAACTCTTGTCATGAAAATATTTGGACTTAAAGGGCAAGTTCAGGCTTTTTAAGAGAGTTAGTGTATTGCCTTATTCTTCACGATAGGCCCTAAGTAATAAGCAAATTTCATCACTTTATTTCATGGACCACATAGATTGGTTTTAGACACTTAAAGGAGCAAAATAAGTTTTACGGGAATCTGTATATAAAAGCTATCCCCTGACAGACAGAGCAGAGAACAAGTTACTATCGAAAAAAGTTAAAAAAAAATAAATAAAAAAAAACTGAAAAAGGCTCCAGCTGTTGGAATCTGAGGTATATTACCTCTTAGGTCTGTCTAATGTATATAGTATCTCACTGACTCGCCTCTGCCACTGATTCAACATGCTCAATCAGCCACTGATGAGGCATGACTAGTGCCAGCAGTGCTGAACACACAGAGGCACAAGGATAGCTCAGAGGCGCCGGATGGATGGATCAATGTCGGCTTGGTTTGACAAGCAGCAATTGCAGCCAGCAAATCCAGTGAAAACATGTTTACCTGAGAATATAGACAGAATGTTGTATTTGTGTGCACATCTCTCTCCTCAATATACAAGTCATAGTTGAGGCAAGTGCACATATTAATTTGCGTCTGTGTGTGAGTGCATGATTGTAATTTTTTTTTTACATGAACAGAGGGCAATGTTTGATGATGCAGAGCAAATTAATTTTCCAATTTTTGTTGTCCCCCCCCCCCCCCACACACACACACACACACACACACACAGTCAGTCACACACACCTCAAGCAAATTCATTGTAATAACATAAGCAGGAGATACTGTTTCTGCTTAGTGCTGCATAAATACAGCAGACAAGAGCAGAGCTACAACTCGATAGAGTCTCGGGGCCCCGCAGAAATAAACTGCTGTTTATGACAGAGCATCAGTCTGTTGAGAGATATTTATGCAAACTCTCTATGCACCGTTCCCTCTGTGTTCTTTCATACTGAATAATAACAATAACGATAATGAAAGCAACAAACCGAATCTCAGCACATTTTGCTCACCTTCAGCAATGCATAATCTCTGTGTGTTTGTGTGTGAGTAGCTATGTCTGTTCTGACTCTGAACGGCATAAACCTATCCAGTAACACTGGATGCTGCCTGGAACTAGTTCACTCCTTGGTTTATAAGTTCAGTGTCTGTCACGTCTGCTCCTGAGAAATCGCAGCGACAGAGGAGACAGTTTGTTGTGACACTCGGAACTCCGCGAGGACCTCCTGGTGTGAAAAACGTTAGCCATGCAAACACACCAAGCAAGCAGATAATACTGGGCTGAGTCTCCCCTTATGACAGGTTAATACATTATTGCAAAATAATCAAAAGTATAATCGTATGTAAGGACGGACACACACACAGACACACACACACACACACACACACAGACACACACACACACACACACACACACACACACCCACACACACACACACACTAACAGCCACATACACAGACAACCCTTCCCTCCGGCTACATGGTCTGCTCAGGATAATACACTGCCCTCAAATAAATTTAATTCCTTTTCCTCTTCCTGAATTAGATAAGACACCATTAAATTACATTTGCTCCTTGACACTTGACAATGAGATCTTTCCAATTTTAGACTTTTTCCTTCTCTCCCCAAGCAACAGCATGCTGTATATAATTTTAGCCCTGGGTTGGGGACTGGTTAGTTTAGTTAGCGTAGCACAAGCATCTCCTTGTGTTGCACATAAGCTGCCAACAGGCCAACAGACACATATAATGTCTCATTTGGCAGCTTTGACAGATGTAATGTGTGAAACCCAACAACCCAATGATGTCACATATGTATGCCAGAATGATCCTCTGTGATCACATCTGGACCTGCTTGGCTTCACAGCAGAGTGGAGTAAGTTGAGATAAAAATGCTGTATTTTCCATAAAGAATTGCACTAAATGTCACTGGTTGCATGATTTTGTATCAAACATCTCTGCGGTCCTTCAGAGTCCTTAGTTCGCTTTCAAACCCGGATTCAGCACTCCAAGTTTAGAGTCAGTCAACTCAGAAAAGCAACAACCCACAGGAGGCGGATTCACAGTTCACAGGTAATGTTAGCCTTCATATCCTATCTTGTTTGCTGCTGTGTGTGAAAACCTCCTGCTGTGAACAGCTGTCATGCGTGGTCACCCCCAGCGTGCGATCGGCTGTCGACTTGTCAGACAGAAAATGTGGGCCCATAAAACCAGTATTTATGCATGAGAATATCAATTTTCTGGTATTGCTGTACTTTGATTTGAAGTTTAGAGCAACTCCTACGATTCTTGATGGATAGACGACCTGATGGATATGGCAACAGTTCAGCTATACAGAAGGTGGTTCTCTTTTCTCTAAAAGTCAGTTCTTTTAAATCAGAGGAAAAGTGCCTGCATCTGTGTCCGCCTGTGTGTGTGAGAGGAGAGACGGATGAAAGAGAAGTGTTTTTTTTTTTTGTTTTTTTTTTTGCAGACTGTGTTAATGTAGAGTTCTGAGCTCTTATTAAGTCAAGGACACGTAACCTGATCAGTCATAACATCCTCATACTGGATAATGGATATTTCATTTGATATTTAATCTAGATGTATCCATTAAAATGCACCATACAGTTCCTCAGAGATAAGTACTTACAGTTTGCAAAGACACACACACAGGCAAACACACACAGGCACACACACACAGGCGCACACACACACACACACACACACACACACACACACACACACACACACACACACACATGGCCAGAAGCCACAGTAAATGTAGTGAAACAAGAGGTGGTGTAGTGAAGGTCAAGTCGTATTATGGTATCATAACCTGGTTATCACAGCGCTCACTGCTACTTAACCCCAGCTGCTGTGGCTGATGCGCACATCTGACAAAGCATATGGTTTGTGAAGAGAAGAGAAGAGAAGAGAAGAGAAGAGAAGAGAAGAGAAGAGAAGAGAAGAGAAGAGAAGAGACGAGGGCACAGGAGTCCCTTGGCAGCAGTTTTCTGTTTGTTAGCATAACAAGACTTAACTAGAATCGGGTATTTGCAATATAAGCTAAATTCCCTCGCAGTTGCCCGTGTGTGTGTGTGTGTGTGTGTGTGTGTGTGTGTGTGTGTGTGTGCGCGTATACATATTTGTGTCTTCCTCTTTGTTGCAAAAAGCGTCCTGTGTGAGCACCTGTGCTGCTCTGCTGCTCTCCTTCATCTTTTCATATCTTCATCCATATTCTTGGCACACTGCCAGTCATGTCGCTCATTTTTTTTTTGTCATCTCTCGCTCTCTTTTTGTTTTCAGCTCCACCTGCTCTCTTGCTGTCTCTTTCCATGTGGCCCATCTCTGTCTGTTTAGCCTCTCCTTCCATTTGCTTTGCTGTCTTTGTCTGCCTCTCTGCTCTCCACCACTCGCACTCCCTGTGTCTGTTCAGCTGATGTACACCGCCTTAGGGAGCGTAGGCAGGCCTCTGTTTTAAACATCACTTTGAGCAGCGGTGCCACTCACTAGCAAAGACAGTGACACAGAGATGGATAGATCCCGCTGTGTGTCACTTTGCATATTCAAAGCAAGAGTTTCTCAAGCAAACGTGCTATTTACAAGAAGTTACTCGTCTCAGGAGAGTCGGAAGTTACTACGTATCTGAGGCACTGATGAAATAATCACACGGCTGTGGCATACAGCAAACGGCACTGTGGGAGATGATATCCACTGATGATACACAACAAAATAGTAACAAAATATAATAAATGCATTCTTAGAAAGTTCTTCAGTTCTTTTTTCCCTCAACTTGGACAGAACCAAATCTAGGGTTATTCTCCCTCTGACCTTTTCTGTCTCTATCCCCTAACCTGCTGTAGTGCCCAGTGTCAGCACTATGTCAGTTACACCAGATGGAGGGCATGAAGCTCAGTCAGTGTGTGTAGATGACCTGCTCCAAGCAGGTGTGCAGCAGAAGGCACATACTGTAATGCAGCCATCGTTGACAGAGCTGAGCTCCATACTTTGCACCTTCACCTAAATAGGGCCCTTAATGTTAAACTTGTATTGCACTAAACACTTTGGCCTTGATCTCCTGTGTGCTGCCCATTCAAATTCACAGATTTGAATAATAGGTCAGCGTGCCCCCAGATGATTCATCGCTATTAAAGTCACCATCACCGTTTCCAGAAGAATATGAAATAAAAGGCTGCAAAAATAAATAATCAGAATTTGGATGCTGTCCAAGCCATGGCGATCATTACTCACAGCAGAGCGACTGAACAGCATTTGTTGTTTTTTTTCAAATGCCTAAAAAGACAAAGACCACTAGTAGCTAAGCAAATTATTATGTGCGATGTCAAAGCGTAACTAAAGACCCGTACGCTTCAACAGAAGTGCTTGTCAGATGGTCGAACAGCTTCTGAAATCCCTTTCCAACACTGGATTGGAGGGGGCTGCATCCAACAGTTTGTATAACTTTCCAAAACCAGCGGTCTGACATTTAGACCCACTTGTGACTGCTGAGGTCTGAACCTCTCTTTTAAGCTCTCTTTTTTTCAATCTTAGAGCAAGTATTTCTGTCACTTTTTTCTTTTCTTTTTTTTTTAACAACTGAGTGCAACACTTTGAAAGACTTCCAGGAGAGAAAACGTGTGCCCATATTGGAATGATAACCGCATCACCCCTCTTCTCTGTATGACAGTAGGCTTTTCACTCCACTTTATAACAATTGTAAGCACTTTTTGTTTCCTGATGTGCTCGCATGACACTTTGCCTGAACTGTTTTTTTTTTGTTTTTTTTTTGGCAAACCTTGGCCCTTACTCTCAGAAAAAGGAGGTGAGGGCGGATGGAATTGTTTGACTTCAGTATGGGAGACTGCTATTCCCCTCCGCTTTCTACCTAGTAGATATTTTGCTTAAACCTAACAAAACTTTAACCACATGTCGATCAATTAAAAAAAAAAATCATCATCACCAGTCATCTGGTTTTGGAAGGCACTGAGAAACAATGACGTCCTGCTGACGGAGGGGTCAGTTCAGAAAAGGCTCATATGTGTTGTTTTAGAGCAGAAATAATCAAATGTGTTCATAACATTTCAATAACATTAAAAATAAGGATGTTTTTGGACTTTCTGTGCAGCAGTTAGTATTGCCAATTAGTAAACTTGCTTGAGATGTGAAATCCTGCCCAGTGAACATCTCAGTGCTTTTATGATTGTCACAGTTAAATTGTGTGTTTGCAGTTGCAGAGACTGTTTTGAAAAATCATCCTTGATGGTGATGTGTTCATGAGCCTGTGCTTAGGCAGAAAAGTCTGCACACCTTTGATAAACATCTACATAATGCCGAAAAAAGGATTTATCTTGAGAAATCAGACTGCTTTATGTACATGCCTTTATCTCAGAATATGTCTTGGTCTTATCTGACACACACACACACACACACACACACACACACACACACACACAGGTAGGCACATGTAACATGCATACCTGTGTGTAACATACAGAAAGAATGTACTGCTCACATCTCTGTGTATGTGGCGTCATTACAGGAAAAAGATCCTTGTTAGACAAATTTTATGCGTCCATGAGCGTATAGTGAGTGACAGGAAGAGAGAGTCAGAGAAAGAAAGAGATGCTGAAACGTCAGATGCAGGATATTTCCAATATTGCGCTTGACGGTTAACTGTTTGCATTTGCCTTGAAAGGTCAAAAGGTTCATGCAGGAGCAACAGCAGACATATGATGACAGTTTGGAGAATAAGAAAGGAAGTGGGTAAGGCTGGGGAGATGACCAAGGCGGAAAGAAATAGCATGAAGGAGATTAGCGGTAGTCGGCAGGGGGAGAAAAGCAGAGGGCAAGAGAAGACATGGAAAGAAGGGAGAGGAAAATGTGGAAATAAGTGATGAACAGAAGAAGAAGAAGAGGCAGCAGAGGGCACCTTTGAGAGGTTGGATGTATATATGTCTTTTATGAAATGTGGAGATAATTGAAGGTAATGTGTTAAAAGCTCAAGGCTGATGGTTGCTTGGTTGTTTGTGCTAATGGTCAGTGCTCAAGAGGCAGTGTGTGTAAAAGTACAAACAGGTCTTCAGTTACCATGGTGACCGGGCTATTACAGACTGACATTTTACCATTGCCTTTTCTGTTGTTTGAGTGGGTGGTTTATGCTTATAAGTTCTGGTCTGATTGTACTTGAGCAAACTTTTCTCAGCTCACTCACTGTATGCTAATCTCTAAGCTGATAAAACTGAGGCTCAGTGCAGTCAGGCAGAATTGCAGAGATGCATAATAAGATTAGACACATCGCAAAAGAGTGGAATTTATGAATGAGGATCTCACATCTCAAGCGCGCGCGCTTGCTCTTGTTCGCAGAGTACGTCACGACCTTGCTGAGCTATCGTGTTCTTAAATTCTTTTTGCTTCATCACTTTCCAAAAGGACCGTGTTGACGTTTGCAACTTTTCAGGCTCAGATTTGTCAATCCTACACTGAGCATGTAGGCTTTGAAAAAAAGGCTTTGGACCATAAAGTTTGTAATGTAAAAGCCCCTAAGCGTCTTTGAAATAGGTTACACTCACAGACGTAATTTGTATGTTTAGTCTCAGCTATATGCCATCTGCCTTTATATTTAGTGTGTGATATATGCAGCATGCTGCAGGCTGTAGACAGACATGTTAGCTGTGCAAAGCTTAAAGGAAAATTATACATTTTCACAACATAGGTTTTATCTTCATAGCCTCAGCTATCCTTCCTACTGATTTAGAATATTTTAACCAGCTCAGATCTGGGGAGATAGCAACAACAGAGTCCAATTGGACAAATAGCAGTGATCAGGTCATAAGGAGATCCTCAGTTTTTATTTAGAAGTTAAAACGGGTAAATCCCACACTGTCTATTGTAAAATGTTATTTTTTACAGAACTACTTCTCAGAACTACTTGCTCTTCCCTATTTAACCGGGTATGTTAGCGTTGTGTGTACTTACATGTTTTATTTAACTTAATTAACTTGAGGTTTGTTTACAACTTGTCTGGTGATCTGACTGCTCATTTTGCCACGTTCAGGCGTTGTCCACAGAATTGGAACATCAAACAAAACACCCCTTAATTCCAACTTGGGTGTGTTCAGGCATTATCCCAAGGTGGTTAGCGTTAACCTTGTGGTCACACCAAATAAACAGCCTAAACTAGCTACTTCTGTTGTCTTAGCAGTTTGTTACCAAATATAAGTCCTGTGAAATTAGCTAAATCGATTGTATTAGTGATAATACTGAATTTCATTTTGATGCAACTGCTAGCCATTCTGCCAATTACAATTACAATTTACAATCTACAATCTACAATTACAAGTCGGAAGCTTCACGTGGATGCTAGTAATTATGGTTTGAACGCTATGACATGAATGCAGCATAATTGTGAAGTGAGTCTAGTGATGTCATTCTGCCTTCAAATCACAGCAATTAAGTTGTTGAGTAAAACTGTTAATAACTGCAGGAATGAAGGCCAAAACTACTGAAAAAATGACCTTTACTGAGAGAAAAAAAACTGAATTTTACTTTAATTACACAGAAAATGAAGGCTTCTGTTTACCATATAACTAATGCAATTATCGGCACTATTCATACCACATGTGAATGAAAATTCATTCAGGAAGGACACACAGAGAGGAACAGCAGCTTTTCTTCTGTTGCTGTTTCTCCTCAGCCTCTTCCTGTTCTCCTCCCCCGCCTCCCTCGCCTCCCCTCTACTCCTTGGAATGAGCTTCAGTTTTTTACAATCACTCACTGGGATGAGGCCAACTGACCAAACGACTTGCGTGCACATGTGTGCTGGTCATATTGTTGTCTGTGCATGAGCGTGATGTGTGAGCATGTCAGGGTGTAGATGTGAGGGGAGAGGAGAGCGTGGTGCCGAGGGGGAGGGGAGGAGAGACGGGTGGAGGAAGGGAGGAACGGGTGGTGACTGTTTAACATGATCACTGAGCAGCCATATTCCCTTCCCCCAGTCTCAATCCATCCACTCCACCTCTCCTCTCTCCTCTTTATCTCGACCACAGCGGATTTATCATAATTTACCCTCCCAATAGTGCATTTTAAAGGTAATTAAGCTGATGGGTGAGTACACTTTCAATCCCCCGAAAAAAAAGAGAAGTGGATATGCTGCCTCTGTAATTGTATTCACTCTTGACTATTCTACCAGTGTTTAAACCATCCTCCTCTCCTCCATCCCTCTCTCCCTGTTTTATATGCGTTCCTCTCTCCACACCTTTCTCCATCTTTTTTCATCACCCATCTGTCTTTGAGATTTGCTTTTCCATCCTACTCATCTGCTTGTCCTTCAACTCCCTCTCTCTCCTCCTCTTCTCTCTCCTACTGTAATGACTTGAGAGGCTGGTAGAGCAGCAGCAGCAGCAGCAGCAGTTAGCAGACAAGTAACACACAGTCACTCATAGTCACGCTGCGAGGGGGACTTGAGTGTGTGTTTGTGTGTGTGTGTGTGTGTGTGCATGCAGGAGTATGACTGATCTCCCAGGGGGCCAAGGTTGTTACAAGGGTCACTGAGGAAGTCGCCATGGGAACACAAGCTCCTCCTTGTCTTTCATTGTTGTAGGCCCTCACAGTGTATGTGTTTGTGTGAGTGTGTATTTATTTTCTAGACAGACCACAACACGAATTTAGTCGCTGTTGTCATTCCCTGTCCTATCTTTAGGTCTGTCTTAGACTAGGTATTATGGTATGATATGATAACAGCACTGACATCATAATTGAATTCACTGTAGCTCAATGAACAGCATATACAGCAGAGGACTCCTAGGTATCAATCTAAGTACAGTCAGTCCTCTTCCCCTCTGGCAAATTGAAGGAAAAACCTTGATTAAGCTTCTTAGAATAGCGCTGGGCCTTTCTGTCACTCAGCTGGAGAGATGAACACCATCCTTCCAAAAGATATTCCCTCACTTGGTGTTTTGATAATGACTGCGGAGAGATCCAAAATATCCCACAGGTGTGTAGTTAGGTTGAGATACAATGACTATACAGTCAGTGACCTTTCATGCCCTGAATATTTGTCCCTCATCATTTAATCTGTATTTTTTCTTCCCAAGATTGTTGCCCATCTGTACATGGTGACAATGATTTGGGGGATGTAGTAAGATTTTATTTCAAACTTCTATGTGCACGAGGAAGAGGCGAGACATTTACATATGAGAATCAAAACGCCAAATCACTGTGACAAACACAGTAGAGCTGAATGATTACTCCTTCTTGGGTAGTTTAAGCATACAATAGAGCCTTAGCTGAGGTTGAAATTTGGACTGTCAAACAGCACAATGTAGTTTTGATACGCTAACAGGTAGGGATGCTGTATTACTTTGATACTTTCAAAGCACTTATTTTCCAGGCTGGGCAGTGGGGAATAGTGCATTTAGTAGCAAACATTCAGGTTTTGCCAACACTTTTAGGTTCACTCCTCCACTATACCAAAAATGCTAGAAAGAAGGAAGGTTTATAACATAACTATTCCCAGTCATTTTTATGACAATGTAATCTTCCTGGCTACACTTTTGGGTTCATTTTTCAGCTAGTTAGCTATTACTTCATCCACCAGTGTTTCCAAAACACCCAACAGAGGCGAGGGTTGGCATCCTGCGCGTTCCTTGCCTTAAATATTTTTGCCATTTAAACCGCATTCAGTGGAATGTTTTTCATATTCCACGGCCTTAATGCCGCCCGAGATGCATTTCCACCCTGCCTAAAAATATCTGGAGTGAATCGTTTGGATGTGACCATGGCTAACAGTTGGTGACAGTAGCTGTGGCTCACAAGCCATGCTGTTTTGCCAGCATGTGGCAAGCCGACCAGCCAGCAAGTCTGTCATACAAAAGCACTGAACCTCTCCCTCACCTTTGCCCATCTCTTCCTCATCTATCCTTCTGCCTGTTTCTATAATTCAGCCTGCCCATCCACTACTGTATTTTGACCATGTTTTAGTTAAGGCTTCTGGAGACACACTCTGTTACATGTATGAATGTTGGGTATATGGACTATCATCAATTATACATGTTCTGGGTGAAATAGGGGGAAGAAAAGCAGATTCCTCCTGCAATGATACAAGTGTGGATCTGTCCATGGTGCTGAAATCGGAGAATTTCTATCTATCTATCTATCTATCTATTGTATCATATCTGTTTTCTAACAAGCAGCCAACTTCTCAATTCTAACGCTCGCCACAGCATGACTTGACAAGCAGACGCATCTATTTTACTGCCATTAAAACCAATAGCCTATAGCCTCCGTTTAATAAAAAATACAACATAATGATGAGTAAATGGAGCAGTACGCCAACCTTATTTTTTATAAGGGTGAGGAATGATTACCTTCAGAGATAAGAGGAATTCGCCGGGTCACATCTAAGGTAGTGGTGGCTCCTCGGAGCTCAGGTCCCGACCTCTGCTGGTTTTGGCTGGTGTCGACCTCAGTCACTGAATAATGACACCAACGACAATGAAAAGTCCCCAGTGTCGGTAAAGTAATCAGCAGAAGGCAGGGGTGCGCGCTACATGGAAGTAGAGAGAGGGGGCTCAAAATAATAAACTCCCCAGAGCCTGATCCTCTTTAGTTATTAACTAACAAGAAAAAGAATGAAAAGAAAAACAGCACATGCGTCCTTTTGCAAAAATGTCCACGTTGATATTTTTTGTTTCTGGACTACTTTTCCCAACACATTCTTGTCATCCGCATGCAAAACATTTTCTGTCCAATTCCAGACTCGCAGAAAGAGAAAAAAAAATTACTCCAAATGAGGCTCCAGCAACAATAATGATAACGAACACTAATAATAATGGTGATATCTCTGGAAGATGTGTTTGGAGCAGGCAGCCAGCCGCACACACACACACAGTTCCATCCACCGCTTGTCTGGAGTTGTTTGAACAGTAGAGACTGGTTAACCAACACTGTCCGCAAAATAAAACACTCCTACGCAAACATCATCATCATCATCATCACCATCATCATCATCAGCCTCGGCAGCGTGTGTGTTGGACGAGGAGGAGGAGGAAGAGGAGGAGGAGGAGACGGGATGATAGAAAATCTCGACATCTCCATTTCAACAACCAGTTTTCCCACCGTCCGAGGAGGTCGAGGTCAGATGTTTGTTTGCAGTTGCTGGTCCTGGTCCTGGTTCCGCGGCCAATCTACGATGGGGATTTTTTTTTTTCCTGCACGCTTCCTTTTTCTATTCTCTCTATCAGCCTACTTAATCTATCTCCTCCCTCTCCTGCATCCTCCTCTCATTGCATCCCATGTTTGGCGGAAAGCAAGCTGGTCAGTCGTTCTGTCGGGCTACAAAGTGTCTCCAGCTGGCAAGCCCCACACCCCCCACAAAATAAAGGCTACCACAGGCTATATTTGATGCACGGATGTTGGACCTCTGTATAATTGCTGATTCCTGCAGAGAGACGTCCGGCTCTGCGCGGAGACGAGTCAAATGCGCTTTAAATCCAGAGGTGGCTCTTAGTGCCTGCAGACCCAGTGAGTAAATGCAGCCTGGAGCGTGCAGCCTGGGAGATGGCGCTTTTGTCACAGACCCAGATTGGCTATGGGTGCTAGAGTGAGAGCAGACAAGAGAGAGGAGGGAATGGGAAAAAATATGCTGGATGAGGATGTGGTTAGAAAACTTAATTATGTAAAAAAAAAAAAAAAAGTGCTTATAAGCTACACAGATGTGCAAATACACATGTGCACTGCATATAAATAGTCATAGCCTACCAGTCTGTAGAATTAACAGAAACTGTGCATGGGCAGTGGAGTTAAGAGGCAGAGAGAGGGTGTGTGTGTGTGTGTGTGTGTGTGTGTGTGTGTGTGTGCGCGCACGCTTGTCCTTAGACAAACTCTGCAAATGTCACCAACAACCATCACAGAGCTTACTGTAGCCGAAACCTGAAAGTCACCCTTCACCATGTCCTCCTAATACGCTGGAAACCCACAAGCGGCTGTAGCATTTAGAGTGGATTCATTAAACTTCCCACTTACACAGCAGTTAATCAGCCAAGCTATATGCATATGTGACAGCCAACTCTATAAAGATAATTAAAAGAATTACACCTGTCCTCTGCCCAAGGTTCAGCCAAGGTGGAAAAACAAACTGGCCCTCTGTCTGGGACAAAACGTCCATTAAATTCCATTAGGACAACGCACACATCTGTCTCCAGTAGGATCATTTTTCTCTCTTCGTACCTCCTTCTGTCTTCTGTCCCTTCACTCTGCCCCTGTCACTCTGCCTCCTGACTACAAGACATATTAGGAATTCACCCATGGATGTGAATGTCTGTTTTCCAACTTGTTACCCTCTGTGATGTGATCCATGTGCTCCTTGTGTCTCTTTATGCCACAGTGCTCTTTCTCTTGTCAGCCTCCGAACCTGCACTGTTTCACCACTTGTTTTTACTTCCTCTCTGTCTGTCTCTCTCTCTTTCCTCCTCTCTCCAAGTTCTTCACTCATCGTCTCCTCTAATTACCCAGTCTACCCTTACAACTGCTCGCCTCTCCCATTCAGATCAGACGAGGGGTCGGTTTGAGGCAACGCTAAGAGTAGCAGTGTGAGTTTTTATTGCATTCATTATTCAAACTCACAGAAGTGGAGATTAGGGCACTTTGAGAGTGTGTGGCGTTGAAATATTTATATTAGGAGAGAATGAGATGGTTGGATTGGTCATGTCGCGGTCAGGTCTGCTTTTATTCACTCCTCTCTCTCTCTGTGTTTGTGCACATGTGCAATGTGTATGTATGAGGTATGTCAGAGTGGCTGAGATTTAGCTCTCCTCATGTTCACAGCTTTTGTTTATTTTTGCTCAAAATGAAATAAGATTCAATAACATTAAATTAAGATTTTACTCTATGATCAATGAACAGACATTATATCAACACCAATTTATTGCAGTTGAGTACAATCATTTTGCCAAAGCTAGATTACCAAACAGGCAAAGTGGGCACTGCCTTGCAGCCCCAAACCCCTACAACCTTGGTTCACTGCATGCCAGTTGGTTTAGTTTATTTGAGTATTTGCAAAGTTGTGAGGACTTTGAACCACTGACTATAAAGTGAGACTATGCAACTTTAGAAAGAATAAAAATAAAACAGTTTTTGTGAATTCGTAGGCAATAAAACACATCCTTTTTCACTTCAATACACTCTGGGGTTTTGTTGTTACAGCTTTTATTTAGTCTGATATAACCAGTAGGCCACGGTGACTACTATTATCCTGTCATTATAAGTTGTAGCCACAGTGGCTGCTGTTCATAGGCCCATTTAAGTACAACATCAACTAAGACAGATCCTGTATTTTAACCAAATATATTCAGGTTTTCCATTTCAAATGTAATGCAAAATTTAACCAAAATTCCATAAAACTGACAAAAAGAGCAAATGAATGCTGTTATCAAATATGAGGAGCTGGTTTATCAACAGTTGGTGGGGCTAATGCTTCAGTCTGGTGCCACTGAACCACTGCAGAAGAAGATGGTGCAACAAGATGATGTAATTAGAAGAGCTCCAGTCAATCCTCAAACACTGGAAAACAATGTAGAAAGCAGGTTGGAAATGTGGCATTATATGGCTCGTGCGACTTGAAATCTAGACTATAACAATGGTGCACATTTATAAATAAAATTGTTTAATCAAATCATGCAAACTAACTGGGGTACTTCTATTTCTGCAGGAATAATGGGTGGTCTCTGTATCTCTGCTCATATAATGACTCTGTCATATATAGTCTGCTTACTTAACTGAATGTAAATGTAACAGGGTACATACACAGAGGGCAGGAGGTGAGGGTTCAGACTTCAGTAGGGACCTGGCTGGAAATTTTAGCCCTTGGGTCTCCTATCAGGTTAATCCAGACATCACAGAACACAGTGCTGATAAACTATGGATCATCTGGAGCACAAATTCCTAACTACTGTGTCCATGCATATGCTTGTCCCAAACTGAAAGCAATGCATGGTGATGAAGTTTTGGGGGCAATATGTGGCTTGTTCTAGACAGGATAATGTCACATACACCCCCAGGCTTCTTGCATAAACACACCCACAGACATGATTACACAAAGGCCCATCATTCTCTCCTTAAATCTGTTCTTCCACACCCATCCCCCATGCTACCCACTTCTCTCTCTTTCTCTCTCTCTCTCTTTCCTTCCCTCCGGATCACCGCCGACTTTACAGCGTCTCGTCTCGTTTGTGTTTGCTGACACATCAGGAACAGCAGCGGAAAGATAAGTGTGCATGTAAGAGAAATGAGAAGGCAGGAAGAGAGTGAGTGAGAGAGCGGGTGATCAGCAGCAACAGAGAGCAGTGTGACAGGGGGTAGACAGACTTATAAAGAGGCAGAAATGTGATGGTGTAAAAGATAAAAAGAAACAATTGTTGTACAGATACAGAGACACATAGAGAGAGACGAGATTACAGAGCCTCACGTGATTGCCAGAGACATTAGAAGGACACGCAGATCTCTGTTTGCCTCAGGGAGTCTTTATTACATTAACCAACACGATACCAGTCCATGACTTTCTGCTCTGCTCCCTCTCTGTTTTCTGCTCAAATCCAAACCTTTCTCTTTATGAACCTCTTCCGGAAAAAAGATTCAGCGGTTTGACGTCATGTACAAAATTGAATCCAACACACAGAGAATTTGCATTCACCCTGCAGCTTGTTTAATGATGAGCTTTCCTTGAACTTCACTGAATCATCCACATGAAAAGGGACGTGCAGAACTAATGTACAAATGAGGTGGCACTTCCTATAAATTGGATGATGGATGTGGTCAGAAGTGTACTTAATTGGACCTGGAGCCACACTTAACCAAGTGTTTCTGAAGTACACCTGCACATCTCTGCAGCATGGGGTTAAGTCGACTCAAATCACCATCGTTACCATCTTTATCTTTGTACATCTCATGTGTACAGATTGATCTATCATTTCTTTTTTTGTATGTACATGCTTCATGTCGTTACCTTCTTTACCGACGGGTGGGTGGTGGCGGGCCAACAGTCTGCAGGTTTTCATTCCAACTGAAGACTCCAACAGCTGATTAGCACCCATTCAGGTAAAGGAGAAGAACTCATCAGTGAAGTCACCTGCAGAGACGATCAGCTGTAATTAAACCTGCAGCGTGTTGGCTCCCCGTAGTGATTATACATATTAGATTTTTATATTACGATGACTTCATTCTGCTTTGTTGACTCTACCCCTGTATTTAGTTTGGTCCGCTTTATGTAAAGCACTCTATATTATATATATTAGTTTTGAGACGTGCAACAGTATAGAAATAAACATTTTTATATCGGACACACTGTTTATGGAGAATTTATCACTAGCATGTTGTCAGCAATGCAGATAAAAACTCTGTTATTGGGAACAAAACTAAACTTGATGTCCTCTTCTGGTTTGGAAATTGCTGTCAAGGTGACTCTGCCCCCCCCCCCTCCATCATATTAAAATTCAACCCAAAGTTCAGTCACTTTACTGTTTAACAATTGACCCCCAAAAAGGACATGACGCCATGTTTCTGATGCAGGTAATACTGTAGGTAAATATTGCTCAGAGCATAAAAGACTATAAACAGTGTGTGAGAGCAATGTGACTTTGTAGTCTGGTTGTGTGACATCACACTAAATATGGTGATTAAACAAACTTGAATAATACCTTCTCCATCTGTGTGTTTCTGTTGGCTGACCAAGCACATCCACTCGGTGAACTCTGATCTGTGTATCCGCCGGTGCCGAAATGTCTGCCGTTCTGGTTTCAATAGCAGTGAATGGAGCAAGTGTTCACATACTGGAAATGTAATGTGACCATATCTTAGAGGGCAAAAACGGTTTACATTCCCAGCTGAGGGAAGCCAGCTGAGAGACTGTGTGGGAACAGACTGCTTGATTGACAGCTCCCTCGCAATTTGCAGTGTTTTCTACTTATTATCGTTATTAGTTCATACAATTTGGTGTCTTCAAGTTAGAGGTATACACAGAATAGTTAGAGTAATGGAAAACAGAGCTGTGGGTGTGCAGTGCCTTAAAAGGAATAGTTTGATATTTTGGAACATATGCTTATTTGTTGTCTCTGCCGGAAGTTACATGAGAAGATTGATACCACTCACATATCTGTTCAGTAAATAAAGGCTACAGCCAGGATAAGGGTTAGCTTAGCTTAGCATAAAGAGTGGAAACAGGTGGAAACAGCTAACAGCAAAATTCAGCTACCAGGAGCTCTAAAGCTCACTAATTAACATGTAACACTTTGTTTGCTTAATCTGTACAAAAAAATGAAATATGACAACAAACGGAATTTTTTCAGAGGGATACATGCAGGACTATTCGTTCTAACTCACAACAAGATGGTGACTTGCGGAAACAGAAATGACCATGCTAAACTAAGTTTAGCACGGAGACCTGGCTCCAGCTTCATTTTTTACTGACATATTTCTCCACTATCCCAGCATATCAAAACAAAACTAAAAATAGCTGCTATTGAACAAGGCTGACACAGAACCATGCCCCCCTGACAATCCCTCTGCATTCCCTACCAAACTTTGATTAATTCTCAAATGTGTGTAGACGGTGGGGAAAGGCCAAAGAGCAGCATTTCATTTCTCTTTGGATATCTGTCCCAAATCCATTTTGTTCGCTTACCTGTTTTTCACTGATTGCAAACACACAGACAGACACAAACACACACACACACACACATTTCCACCAGGGCTGTGCTAACCTTTTAAACCAACCTGAATGTGTCCCTCTTGCTTTTGAAACCCATAATTGACAGTTTGATTAGGTCTTCTGCAGCCTTAGGCGGTGGCTTAAGGAAAGGGCCTAATGCATTAATGCCTTGTTTACACCTCCACAAGAGCTTGCAGCCCCTTAAGTCTGCTTTGAATCAAATACCCAAAAAGCCAGGTTAGAAGCATAGTGCTTGGAATACTTCTTGTCAGGAAATGTACAAGGAACTGTATGATGCATGTGAACCAAAGCAAAAAAAGACAGAGATGGAGCAAACAATAAAGTTTAGTTAGTCGAAACTGATTGTGATAATGTCCATGGTTGAATTTGGATCAATTAGGGGCTGGCAGATGTGCAGAATCATGGTTGACCCCAGGGCTTAAAGAATACAATCCAATTTTCCTCAACAAATGTAATACCATTAGGCTGGATAAAAACAGACAACTCAGAAGGGAGGAGTCTTTTAAAAGCCAGTTGGGGGGGATAAGGCTGAGAGAGAGACGGAGCAGTTGCTCAGAGGAGAGAGACAATACCCACAAGGGTTTGGAAATAGAGAAACCTAAAGACTGTAAAGTTAGTGATACAAAAGAAAGTCAAACTTTTCAGAAAATGAGGGCCTGAGAGGATAGAAAAAACGGGGAGAAAAAGAATAAACAACCTCACCTGATCACTGCAAGGGAGATACTGAATCTACTGTGGCCAAAAAGGAGAGGGGAGCTGACAAACACTGGCAAACGACACCGTTGAGTTTGTAGAGTTGCAGCTTATACAGAACTACAGCACCGTGAGAAAAACTTTTTGGACTTAACTCTAAACCAACTCAAAACAAGTGAAGATAAAAAAGAGAATTTGTCCAGCACTACTCTGAAGCTGATTGAGATCTGTCATTGGGATTATGAGGATCTTCAATAGGAACATTCGCCTTCAGGACGTCACCGTTCTGTACTTCACTGCCCTGGCTGCTCTGATGGTCATCTTGGTGGCTTCGTACCAGGCACCCACCAATGCTGTCGACGTGTCCAGCCTTAAATCAACCCCCTCTAGCCCTCTCCCGCCTCTCCCCATGCCCTTCCGTGTGCCCCTTGACCCACGGGGGGAGCTCCAGCTGGCCTGGAACATCAGCTACGCCAACCAGGAGATTTACATGGCATTGAAGGTTGCTCAGATCAGATACGGCGTGGTCTTGGGGATGTCTGACCGCGGGGAGCTCACCAACGCTGACCTGGTGGTGCTGTGGGACTCTGGGACTAAGAGCTACTTTGGGGTAAGCAAGGATGGGATGTGTGTTATCTGTATAATTTGTCTTTCAACTGACTAGACTTTAAAGAATTTGTTTTGAATTTATAAAAGTCCTGACTGACACAAGGCGTACCTCTAAAAATATATGGATGTCAAGCAGATCTCTAAACAGAAGGAATAAAAAAGTCTCACTGTCTTAAAATTTTTTCTCTATGTTCACCTGTCAAATTCATAACTGCACAGGAATTACATGAAAGTCTTTAAAGAGTGGAGGTTTCCCTCTTTCTTATGTTCCTCATCTGTCTGTGGTCCCCGGGGCGTGAGATTGGTGTTTTTGCACAAGGAGCCAGCGGACGGCTTGCTTCATGATCACACAGTCACAAAGGATGTTATCGGCCCCTGCTAATTGGAAATCACTCAAACTGCACTAATAGCTAAAGTTCATCAGGGAATCATTAGCAGATATTAGCATATCAAAATTGAATCCTGTGCTGATTAAGATGTGTAAAATGCTTAATTTTCATTATGCCACAAATGCCTTTTTAACAATCCAACTCTGATTTCTTTTTCTGAAAATTGTTGATTTTTTTTCCTTTTCTGGAAAAAAAGACATTTATCTTGCTATTAAAATCCCATTTACCTTCCTTTTCATTTGTATTTCTGTCCATTGTTTTAATATCCTAATAGAGTTTCTGTGGAAATATTAATGAGAAACAGTAAGCAGAGTGAATACTAATTCCCTGCAGTTAAAAAATTATCCAGTAGTAATTCCGATTCTTCGTCTCTGGGAAAACCTTGTCTATCTTCTTTGTCCGGGTGTTATATTCTTAATATAAAACCTGAGACTGTATCCACCAACATATGATTGATTGGGAAAAGTTGGTATATAAATGAGATGAAAGACATTGGTACCTTTAGGAACCGGTTTCTACAGGATTAGCTTCAAGTTAGAATAATCTACACAACCCTGGAGAAAGCCATTAACAAATAAGGAATTAACCTATTTGCTTCTTAGGGTGTTTTATTTCACCACAATGACCTGCCTGCTACAGTTCAGAGAGAAGGATAAGTTAAATGTCAGGCTATGAGTTGAATAAAGCACAGGGACATACTTCTTTAGTCCAACGTCTTCTCTAATGCAATATTGTGTATAACATCAATATCTTTTTTTTTCCTAAGGCAAATTACTTCACAATGCAGAGCTCACAGCTTGAGGCAATGCACTCAGTGTTAAGTAACCCCCTCATCAATACCTACAAATAAGGACATTTTAAACTTAGTCAATATATAAATTTAACATTATTGCAATTATTTCCATCATTACATTGAACATTATTAAAGAACATTACACCACAAACTAAATTCCTCTATAAGTCTACTGCAAGGCCCACAGGAAAAAAATAGTTAGAGATTAAAAGTTATAAGGGATTGATATTAAAAGGCTGCATTCAGACTCTGTAACAGTTCCACTGGTGGATCTTTTTTAAATCTTATTTCCATTATGTTTGAGCTCTGCTGAAGTGTCTCATACATATTTAGTTGTTTTCATCAGAAAAAACATAAAAAAGCAGAGAATTTCCACTTATTTCATATTTGCAGGTACTACACACATATTTATGAGAAAAGGGCAGACTCTCAATTTAGATGCAAGTTGCTGTTGCCTATCTCCTCTACTGAAAAGTATTACCTTAATTTCAATCAGCTATTACCATTTGTTTATTTTGCAATGTCTAGTTATTGAGAAAGACATCATGTCTTCCTGGCTTCCTGTAGCAGATCTGTCACCATGGTAATGGGTAATGGAGTTCACAGAATAAACAGTATAAATTGCATTACTATTTCCTTTAATGCTGACTGACAGCCTTGGGATAGAAAAGGCATTTTTTTTAAAAGAAAAACTGGGCAGAATGGGCAGTGCAAGCTTTATTGACTTATTCAGCAGAGATAAAACACAGGAAAGAAATCTCTGCTGTGATTCAATCTGAGGTCGGAGGGAGCAAGCTGGACTCCAGAGGCCCCAGACACAAACACACTCACACACTAGGGCTGTTTCTCACTGACAGGTTAGATCAGTGAGGAAAGAAACTACCTCTGGGATCAATCCTCATAGACAATTAATATGATGAAAAAAGGATATTTTTGAATTTGGGCAAATGATTTGTTTGCAGTTTGTGCATTTTAGTGCTTCATAAGAAAATAACTAAATTTGATGCACATATTTTTATGAGCAAAAACCCTGCAGAAGGGAGGATATCATGCTATACATTAATATGAACAGTAGCTTTGACCTTTGCATTCATCTCTTATCAATTTCAGGCTTGTTTCCCTTCAGTTACCCAAATCCCAGTGTAGCACATTCCTGCTGTTAAAATTCTAACCAACATAATGTAACACTCATATCATTGTAAAGTATTTTCTTGTTAAATTGATCTCGCCCATGCTATCCGATTCTCCTTCTCCCCTTGTTCCATCTGTTTCTCTTCCCTCAGGAGGGCCAAATTTCCAGCAGAAGAAAGGTCACTGCTGTGCTACAGTCCTCTCTCTCTCTCTCTCTCAAACGTGAACACACACACGCACGCACACGCGTAGACACACACACACACACACACACACACACGCACACTTTTTTTTTCTCTCTTTGTTCTCTAGTTGTGAACACATTCATGGATATATACTGTACAATATTTCTAGAGATACTCAATAGAAACTAAAGTAAAACATGAGACATTCTGATCATTTCTAGGGAACAAATACCACAAATACAAAAAATATTAAGATGGTGCAGGTTTTTTCAGGTCTATCTCAAAACAATAATCACATGCAGATATGTAGACTGAAGCTGTTTTAGGTCACAATAATTGTCCCTACTAAAGTAAGAGATGGGGACAAAGTTCATGGTCCATGTGTTGTGTAAAAATACATCCTATATTTTAGCTGAAAATGAGGCTTCAGAATCTTTACTTAGACAAATCAAGTGGGAATCTTTCACTAAGAAATTCCCTCTTTGTGTTACTATCCTTCCATGTTCAGAAAAGAAGAACTTGTTACAACTTTTTTTTTTAAATCAAATAGTCACAATAAGACTCTGCTGAGGTCTACCAAGTGTATTCTCCACACAGGCATGTAACACACATAATACATACTGCATACTGCCCACAGTTTATTTTAGATGTTTATTTTAGATGTGCGTGTGTGTGTGTGTGTGTGTGTGTGTGTGTGTGTGTATATATATATATATATATATATATATATATACACACACATATACATATACTGTGTTTATTCTCAAAATTGTTGGCTTCAAAATGTTTGCAGTTTGTGCAGAACAGTTATATAAGAGGGACAGAGAGGGAGACAGAAATAAAGAGAGAGATCTCAGGTGCTATTCTGGACAGATATGAATGTGAGAAATATAACAGAAACAGATAGACTGAGCTGTTGCAAAGCCTCCTGGCAGAGAATTAGAATCATCTACACTTGGTTAAGAGGGTTTCACAACACGGACTGCCACACTAATTTCTTTCTATTAACTGTATCATAATCCACTGTCAAACAAACTGCTAAAACTGTATAAATTTGTGTTAATTTTAAAATAAACAAACAATAGGGACATTATTTAAGTTCTGGTTGGTGACATGTATTTGATCAGTGACATTCTAGTGCAGAGCTCTCCTTTGTTTCCCAATAACCATTCACCTTCAAACATTTTTCTGCATAATTAAACTACTGGTCACATTTTTTCTTTTACCATGGTATAATTTTTATTTAGATACAAAATTATAAAATTTATATTTGAACTTACTCTCAGTCTGTTTTGCATGGATACACAGAATGCCTGAAACTTATTCAGTAATGGTTTAATAATGAGGTTCACAACCAGCTCTGCTACACCCACCGACACTCTCCATATCTACCTATTTTTATAATGGAAATGAGCCGTCTTTCTTAACTTTCACTTAAAAACATCAAGACAAGCCAAAAAATAATATTATTCCACTTTATGTGATGAATGAAACAGAACAATGTGCTACTCGGTTGTGTCTATTTGGTGTTTATTATGTGTATAAATTGTGTGTCTTTTTCTTTAGGATGCTTGGAGCGACAGTGAGGGTCACGTTTCATTGGACAGCCAGCAGGACTATAAGTTGATTGAAGCCAAACAGAAAACTGATGGATTCTACCTGCTCTTCAAAAGACCATTCAGTACCTGTGATCCCAGAGACTACCTCATTGAGGTGTGTGGAATCTTTGCTTCACACTGTGTGTGTGTGTGTGTGTGTGTGTGTGTGTGTGTGTACACGTCAGGGGAGGAGAATGTGTGAGTTGTTGGGCATCTGTCTCAAGCTTTTTGTAAGTTTTGCTATAGCTACAATGCTAGCATTAGCATTAACAGCTATTTATTTACTTGTCTAGAAGAAATGTTGTGAGTTCAGCATCAAACTTCATTCCTTCCTTGAAGCGTTGTCTCCAGCGGTGGAAAGCAACGCCAATCTTAACTCTGGTCTCTATCATGTCTTTTCTTCTACTGAAGTTAGCACGCTGGCCGGCTAGCCCCTGCTCGTCTCGTCACTACCCGACAGCAACTCTGTAGCCTCCAACCTGCGCTGAAGACGTCGTACTGCTCAGAGGGCGTATTATAACCGATTACAACCACTTGTATTGTAAACAACAATGGCCGAAGCTGTTGTCGAGCCAAAATCACCACCACTTGCTTCCGGCAACAAATAACGTTTGGCGGCAGAAAAAACGTAGCCTTCTAACGTAAAAAATTCCACTTTTTTATTGATTTAATTTGATTTTTTTAGCATCATTAGCTTACAAAAAATAACAAATAATGGCAACAAGTTATTCTAACTACTAAAAGACACACAGTTGATATAGATGTTACAGCTATTCACTTTGTTCATCTTGAGCTGTGTAAACTGCTGGAGCAAACACGTCACTGGACCTGAAGAATCCTAAAGATGATGCCAGACATCCTTCAAGGAGGTAACTCTTGTTTTATTTTAACATCACTGGCTAAGGCATCAGGTGGTTCTCCCATTTTGTTGGTTATTAATCTGTCTTTGTCTTATTAGTCACCTTTGCACTGCACTTGAAGGGTGCTATGCAAATAACAGTTGACTGATTTCTGCATTTATGTTACCCCTCTATTCTACTCATGTAAAGGACAAGCACATTTTATTTTATTTGTCGCATATGGCCTCAAGTCGAAAAAAAAAAAAACGTCTGTCAGTGAGGAAAGGACTGATCTTGACAGTTAACAGGTGGCGAGAAGAAGATGGGGATATGGTGGGAAAGATGCTTGAGTGCATGCATGTGTGTAGCTTTAACAGGGACATAGTGTATTTGCGTGTGTGCGTGAGAGTGCCCATGTGTGAGTGGGAAGGTGTGTGTTTTTATCGCTGTATTTGGTGCGTTTAAAAAAAGTAATGGGACTGATCATGGAGAGCTCACGGTTACAGGTGTGGACATAAAATGCTCAGAAAGTTGGGATGGTTGGCACAATTCCCACTGAAGCATTCATTATTGTGATTATGGTTTCCATGGAACCACATTTGACTGCTAGGTTGCAGACACAAAACCAATGAACATTACTATGACAACATAATGAAAAGTTCCCTTTATTTGCCTTAGTAGTCATTTCAGCCAAATAATAATCATGAGAGACTATTAATTTATAATACACAGCCCTGCTGTTTATGTCTTTCTTTGTAGCCATCTAAAATCCTTTCTTTCCTTATTGTTTTGATTGATCAGGACGGGACTGTGCACGTCATCTATGGCTTCTTGGATCAACGACTTGCCTCGCTGGAGCAGCTGAACCTGTCCCGGATCCACACAGGGATACAGAGAGTGCTGATGCTGCGCCCTGACACGCCGTCACCCACCCTTCCGCCAGATGTGCAGACGCTGGATGTTGTGGCACCAAATGTCATCATACCAAGTCAAGAGACCACTTACTGGTGCTTCATCCAGAAGCTGCCTGAAAACATGCCCAAGAGCCACATTGTTATGGTGTGAATGCCTCTAAATATAGAAACACTTAACATAGAGTTTACTTACACACAGTGGAGTGGGTGTTTCAGATGGAGATCCCGCACAGGCAGCTATTACTGCTCCTTGTTTGCCAGCTGGGCCAAATACAACATGGGCTGTATTGTCATGGTTAGAAAGGCAAAACATAAATCAAAGAAAATGGAAAACACATAACAGACATGTCACCTCACATCCTTATATTTTTTACTGAGGAACATTAATGTGATGAAATGTGAACAGATCCCGTACAAAACATACAGTAGGATAGGATATTTAATGGCAATGGCATTTTAAATGGCAAATTTTTATCGACACATCTGTCTGAGGAGGGAAAACTGCCAGTTTTGGTGGTAAAAAACATCTTTCTCTTTTTTCACTTATTTCTTTCTTTTTTTCTCTCTCTCGCCCTCTCTCTCTGTGTTTCTGTCAGTATGAGTCAGTGATAACTCCAGGTAACGAAGCCATTGTGCATCACATAGAGGTGTTTGAATGCTCCCCGGATGTCCGTGACGTTCCAGAGTACAGCGGCTCCTGTGATGACAAGATGAAGCCGGGCAAGCTCAACTTCTGCCGCCATGTGCTAGCTGCATGGGCTATGGGTGCTGAGGTATGATGGGAAACAGACACCCACACACATCCTCTTACTTTTACCTTTGTGGGGACTCTCCACTGACTGTATTCACTGTTCCATTTAAAATTAAAGGCTCAAACTAGTTAAATCATGAAAAATAGAGGAGCACACACCCAAGTTTTTTAACAAACATAACAGGTGTCTAATTGAAAGCAAGAGTTGGAATGAAGCCTGATTTTGGTCCTGTGCTTGAATCTATTATAAGAGATAAACAAAAACTCCTACAAGAGTAATATCCAAGCCTAGAACTGCGAGCAAAAAACCTTGCAAAGAGGATCCCACATGCAGCACAAGTCTATTAAGAGCTCGGAGACAGTCTGTGTGTGGGAGGCAAATATTCACAAACTTGCTTACATGGACACTCAAGTACACACATGAACATGAATGAATTCACATATGCATGCACACTGGTGGGGTAACAATGCACAAAATGTTTCATTATGGCTGCATTCTTTTTGCAGCTTTCAGACACTTAGGAACTAAACCTGAAACTTAACCACAGGCCAATACACATTTATTCCTTGCAGTGTACAGAGGGCTATAAATTAAAATTCTATATAATTGAACAGTTAATTGAACAGAATACTGGAAAAGTATGAACATTTTGATTTATTTAATGTTTATTTGTATAGGGACAAGATACAGTATAGAATGAACCAATGCCACATAACACAGCATTTATTAGCCTAAGCTAATTAGCAATTCCCACTCCTAGATCGTTTGCCCCCACCCGCTGATACAACTCATTCATCGTCATCAGTTACAATGATAAACACGTGGTTACGGTTGTTTACAGTTTGGTTTGGTTTTCAGCACAAAAATTACTTGGTTATGTTTTGGGCTTAAATAAGTAGTTTGTTAAGGTTAGAGGACCTTCGTTGTCACGGTTACCATAATAAACATACAACTCTACAACAGCATCATCTGAATTCCTCCTTTGCTCTTGTCATGTACTACAGCCGCCTGACAATAAAATGTAACTATGGGCCGTAATAAGCTCCTTGAACAGACGACCTATGGGGTCGCCTTTTAGGGGAGGACAGTTTCAAACAAGTGTGTTGCAGTTTTAGGCTCCCAACTGAAATGTTCAGTGCAGAAGGGCACCTGTTTACTTTTTGTGAACTGGCCAGACAACTAGTCATTCAGTCAGTCATCTATCAGGCATTAAATCACCCAACTTACATACTATGGCTACCATCCAGCTGGCTGACCAAGCAAGCAAGCAGCCTGCTAGTCACATAAAGCAGAGAGGACAGGGAACCGTGAGCCTGTCACCATATTTCTCTGCTCTGCTCCCCACTGTATCACAGCCAGCACGGCCCCACTCTGATTGGATTATCTGCCAGCCAAACAAAAACAAGCAGGATGCCTTCTGTGAGCTGTGAGCTGTGAAGACAAGATTAGGTGGGAAATATTCAGGCCTCTTTCATCACCTCTTAATAGTGTTGTTTCATTCTCCCCGGCACCGCGTCAGAAGGGAAACGTGACTTTGCAAAAACACAAAACATGGGAGCAAGAGAAAAATAAAGAGTAGAGGAAGTTTGAAAGAGGAAAAAGAAACAATAACGTACCACACTGTCAGAGACAGCAGCACCAGAGGAAAAGAAATACATGTTTGTGTGTGTCTATGTGTGTCTATGTGTGCGGGAGACAGCAAATCTCTAAGGATTTCACCATAACACATTAGAGTAAGATTAAATAAAACAATTTCTTTCTTCCATTACGAACTGTATCAGCAGACGTGGCTAAAGGTTGGCCTCTCTCAGAAACAGGTGAAGACACAGATGATGAATCAGGATTAAATCAAGATTTCTTTATGACAGCATGGAGGTTTGATGCCCAGGGGGCGAGAGGTGACTCGAGAATTATTTTCTTGCTGTGATAAGAAGAATACTTCAGAATCCGAGGCGTGAAAGAGGAGGGGGGGAGAAAATATACCTCACAAGTTCACAAGCGGCATCCCAGAGGGCGCGTCCATGCGAGAATACAACCTGTCTCGGTGTAGAAATAATCGATAGACATGCTTTTTGAGCCTGCTCATAGATCCCCCAAAAGGCCTCGAAGAGAGAATTAGATTAGATTAGATTAGATTAGATTCAACTTTAATGAACTTTAATCTTAAAGAATGTGAAGGTTCACAATGAGGAACACAGTCGATGCAAAGACTATGTGTTAATGATCAGTTTTCTGTATCATGATCGGTTTTAAAAGCTCCCTTTCAGTCTTACGATCTGTTGCTGTTACAATTTAAAATTCTGTGGGTGGTTTGGAGCTCGTGAGTTGGCAACTTGTTATTTTTAGAGCTAGGCTATTTATTATCTCTGCAGTTGGGGCAAGAAGGTGAATAAGACATGATGTAATAATGATTTCTTAGACATATCGCTTTGATAGAAGATCACATCTTAAAGAGGACATCAAAAGGACTGGTTTGAAGTGGATTGCAGAAGCCTGCAATTGATATTTTAAGACATCCTACTGAGTGTGAAAGGAAACTTTCTCTTCTGGAAGTTTTTAGAAACACTTGTCAAGACTTTAGAGAGGAGAGAGTATGGCTTTTCAACACTTAACTGGAACATGTTAGCACAGGGTGACCTTTTTTGTCATGCTCTGACAATGTCGGCCTTCAACAGAATGAGAGAATGAACAAGGATATAAAAAAAAAAAAAAGTTTTCTTTTTGTTTTTTCTTAAGCTCCATCCTAACCATTTGAGAGATTTGAATGTGTTTTGCCTTTGGACACTCGCCCCTTTAAAGTCCCAGGTTGTGATTACACTTTGGTTCCTTTCACTATAACACTGTCAAAGTCCATAAGTGGCTTCCCCGCTCTGAAATGTACGACTTCTTCTCTAATACAAAGCCTATCAGAACATAACAACAAAGCACACGCTGTGCATATTGTGAGGATATTAAATCTAAAAAAGCTTTTTACTCAACATCATCTGTGAATTATGTGAAGACTCTTTGCTACAACTTCAAAGCAGCTCTGCATAAATGAGAGGAATAATGAATCATGTGTGTGGTGAATATGTGTGTGTGTGTGTGTGTGTGTGTGTGTTTGCTTGCAGGCTTTTTACTATCCTCCTGATGCAGGGCTGCCTATGGGTGGACCAGGATCCTCAAGGTTCCTTCGCCTAGAGGTCCATTACCACAACCCTCTCCTTATATCTGGTACATACAGTACATATTTAAGCACACAGGCTCATACACTCTGTCTTCAGATCACTCTTTCTCACACACACACACGCGGAAGCAGCAGGATTGTCTGTATCTTGCTCTAGGAGCCCGAGGCTTATCTTCAACAGAGCGATTCATTTAAAATTTTCCAGATATACCTTTTGATCTCGCCTGTAAAAGTCACTACAGACTTTGCTTTTCTTATCCCGATCTGACCTTACAATACGCTTAACGCCTACATTACCATCTTCTAATTCTCAGCACATCTTTCTGGTTTTGGAGTTGTTTTCTGTTAAGATTTTATATATCCTCTTATGTCTTCCTTCAAAGTTTCCTGTGGTTGAACAGAGATGGAGCTAAGGTCTCACTAACTTACCTTTAGGCCACCAGCTCACCTCCTTGATTTGAACTTTTAAACCCAAAAATCACCTCTTAGCATCTTGTTTTTTTTTCCTTAGTAGGCTTAAAAACTGTAATGCTGTTTTTGCTGGTCTATGCAAGATAAATGCCAGATGATTCAAAATGTTGCAGAATGTGTGCTGACCAGGAGCAGATGGAGAGCACATACTACAAACTCATTACACCTGTGAAATTTTTTTGTGATCCTATAATCCTCTCCTCTCTTTCTACTGTAATTCTCCCCTCAGAAATCTTAAATTTGTTGCTCTAGGAGACAAAGAGCACCCAAAATAAACTCTGTAACCTGGTTTAGTGAAAAATAATTCTGGCTCCTGTGTGTTTGTATGATCTACTAGTAAACAGACTGTATATTACATATTTGATATTTACATGCAGGCCGCCATGACGCATCAGGGATACGGTTGCACTACACCCCCAGCCTGAGGCGATACGATGCAGGGATCATGGAGTTGGGCCTTGTTTATACTCCTATCATGGCTATCCCACCCAAACAACAAACCTTCTACCTCACCGGGTACTGCACCTCCAAGTGTACCCAGACTGTATGTATATAAAATCTCCATCATTTACCACATTATTTATGGTTCAAATGTTAACAATGCAAGGCGGATATGTCAGCTAGGCGCCGCATATTTTACATTTTTTGTCTTTAGAGCGCAAAAGTCTGGGTTGGAGCTTGACCTAAAAAAAAAAAAAAAAATTCTGTTTCTCTGTTTGTCCGTTTGTTTTGTCGATGTAGGCTTTGCCTTCAGGAGGAATCTATATATTTGCATCCCAGCTGCACACCCACCTGGCAGGGCATGGGGTGAGGACAGTTTTGGTGAGGGGAGGCAAAGAGCTGGAGGTGGTACAGGAGGACCAGCACTTCAGTACACACTACCAGGTGAGCAGGGCTCGGTTTACCCAGAGGAGCTCAGTGCAGAGATCTAACTTTGTGCATTGTATCTTACAGGCTATTGTATTAGATCAGATAAAAGTGAGTTTTACCTCACATCACACTGAGCTGTGCGCCACTGGGACAAAGATTATCCTCAAAAAATAACTGAGAAATGAAAACTAACTCTGGCCTCATGGAATGATATTTCTGCTTCTACCACACCATGGAAAATAAAAACCTTTCCATTACAATAAAGTCTTATTACAGTCTTTTGCAGTGGGTGATCTACAGTATATTAGCTCTACATAAGCAGAATATTACAAGAGAATGCTTGATGGTCAGAGGTGTACTTGTCACAAACAAATGTGTGTTATATTATTTATGACTTGGGCAAAGGGAGTGGCATTTACGTGTGCCCATTGTTTCCTGTCAAAGACATAATTAATTAATTTCAGTCCTTAGAAAGGCTTAAGATTTCCCTACAGCAGCTGGGCGCTGTTGTTTTTAACAAATGTTACTCAAACAGGAGTAATTGGTGCATTTGTTGGGGACTATTTTCCATGGTGGACTGATACACATGTGGACTTCTAGCGGGACAAAATAAACTACAGAGCCCCTGTTCATCGTAATGAGGTAACATGTCAGCCGTGAGTGTGGCTCATTGATGGGTTTTTAATAATAGTTTTTGGCTGATAGAAGCACAGCGGGATAGGAGTCTTTTCATGGGGTTTGTTGTCATATTTGTATCACCGTGTTTCTCCCTTTGACTTACATACCTCACTTTGGTCTCTTTGGTTAAAAAAGCAGGGAGCAGTTTAAATAAAACAAATGCCTGAAATCTTGTATATATATGACCTTTTTGTGTGACTGTGACTGAACACTTACCAAGTTAGACTACCATGGATTCCCTGAGTTTTTCCTGACTTCAACTTGCTGACATGCCTGTATTTTATAGAGTTATAGTGAGGCCCATACAAATCCTGGATTTAGACCTGATCACAGTATAATCTCCAACCACAAGGCAAAAACCCTTGTGTCCATCAACATCAAAACTGACAAACAACAACATTAACATTGTTGAGAGACGGCAGCTGACATCTGTTGTGTTTTATTTATCCGCAATATCCTGAGGCAGGTACATGCAAAGACGTGCACACGCGCACGCACGCACACACGCATGCACTCGCACACGCACACACACACACACAGAGGAGAGGGACATCTGCTAGATTGCCTGATAAAATCTCCAGCTGCTGTTGATGTCAGACTAATCTGAGTGTACCTGTGTGCTGTTGCTTGAAACCCTGCAGCCTCATTAGGGCATATGAAGACTTTATCAAACCTTTCCCAGCAAAGATAATAGGCCTTTTCACACACACAGCTAATGAACGCTGCCCCCAAGGAAAGCATCAAGCGCAACCGGTGTTTTATCTTGCCGTGTCTGAAATAAATGTATTTTACACAAAGTGTCCAATTATGCACACAATTTAGATGCTAGAGAGGGAAATGCGTTGTAGAAATACAGTATATCTGGAGGTAACAAGGAACTCCATTCTGACTTTTGAGAAACTGGAATAACAAATCACTGCCAGTAGGTTCTCATGACTTCACAGGTTACAGCCTCAGGTATAGTGTTTTCATGTCCAAATATATGTGAAGAAGAACCCAGGAATCCTGAAAATGAAAGTTGGGTGTATTTTCCTTTTAATACACTGTATTTGTTTCTGTCTTCTTTCTTATAGACGATCCGAGTTCTGAGAAAAATGGTGAATGTTTTACCCGTGAGTATAAAGTCGACAACACTATGAAAGGCAATGACTATTTGATGGTTTCATTTTCCACTGTGCAGATTTTACATTAGGACAAGAATGGAAGTTTTACTATTCTGCAAGCTCAGCCAACTACTCCTGAATGGTAGGGCCCCAGATGATTTTTTTTCCTCCCTTCGCATTCAGAGTATTGAATTAGACACTTCGCTGCTGAATAAGGTGTTTAAATGGTGTGAAAATAGGGACAGGCGGTGAAATCAGTGCCGTGATGGGAAATTCCCCAGAGAACGGTCAAGACAAAACCGTAGCAGCTGAGCAACATTCTGTTTAACAGCAAACTGGCCATTGGCTCTTTTAAATAATTAATTTTCTTAAATTATCTTCAGCTTCTTTTTTAATCTTACAATATGGTGACAACTGCTGGTATGTTTCGGCTTGATCCTGCAGGGCGACGTCCTCATAACAAAGTGTACTTATAACACAGAAGATAGGAGCAAGCCTACGGTGGTGAGCAAAACACTATCAATATACAGAACTATTTTTATATTGCTTTTATATTATAAATTCACCTTGAGCACTGTCAACAACAGAATAACCTTGAGTATTGCCTTCTTTGTCCTCTTTCCTCCCTCCATCTTCAAACTCACCGTATTTTCTTCATTCTCATAATCCCTCTGACCCCACCCTCCCGTTCACCCTTTCCCATCTCACACCAAACCTCCTCGTCTCCTCAGGGAGGTTTCGGTATCATGGAGGAAATGTGTGTCAACTACATTCACTACTACCCTCGGACTCAGCTGGAGCTCTGCAAAAGCCACGTTGACCCTGGATACCTGCAGAAATACTTTAATTTCATTAACAGGTAGCACACACACTGCCCCCACCACCACCACCACCACCACCTCCCACCCCCGCCTCTCTCTAAAATCATTTACTTGTTCCTCTTGTCCTTCATTTTCTCTTGTTCATTTAGCATCTTCCTCTCCATCTCCCGTGTGACTAAGCAATTTTTCTTTTCCGCATTCATCCCTCCCCCTCTATCCTCCGCTCCCAAGGACCAAAGTGGTGATTGCTTCTTTTAATCTCAAGAACCAGATGCTTTGTCCTATTAAAGTGAAACTGTGTCGTCCTAACGCCATTTCTTGCTTTGCTCTTTCTTTTTTCCAATCTCTTCCTCCTTTCTCAATCTCACTCTGCCTCCTCTCTTTTATCGACTTTCCTTCAACCTCCCTCTCCTCACTCCATCCCATCCTCCCTCCAGGTTCCAGGGAAATGATCAGTGTGTGTGCGGTGAGGTTAGTGTGACGGAGCAGTATTCTCAGTTACAGTGGGACATGTTCACTGGAGAAGTGCTGGACTCCCTGTATAACACAGCCCCCATCTCCATGCACTGCAACCAGTCGAGTGCACGCCTCTTTCCTGTAAGTCCCAAATCACACACACACACACACACACACTACAATAGACTGCCAAGCCACCAATTAAACCAGTTCAAAAACGGACATCAGTTGGACAGGAGTCAGACAAGCTGAACAGACATCTTTTTAACTTGTAATACAAACACAAACACACACACACACACACACACACACACAGGATGCTTGGATCAGAGCGTATTAATTAAATACAGTTCCAAACTATGTATAGGCCTTGATCAAGATTTTTGACAGAAAAAAGCTTCTCCTTGACGTGTAACATCAGTTGTACATGCAAGTACATACACTAAGGACAAATACAGCTATGTTACACAGATCCCAGTGTTCACAAGACAAGAGTTATAATATGCCCTGTAGTTGAATGAGACTGATGCTACAGTCACTCAGTAGCTAGCTAGCTAGCTGGTTAGCATGCTAACTTCAGTAGAAGAAAGTGACAGAAATAGAAGCAAAACAAGAGGGTTGCTTTCCTTTGCTGGACACAGCTCTTGGTGAGTAAAGGAATAAAGTTTGATGCTGAACTTGTAACATTAAGTAAACAGCTGTTAATGCTAACGTTGGCTCTGTAGCAATAGCAAAACTTACAAATAGGTCCTGTAAAGTTTGTGGGGGAAAAAAACATTGTCAGCTATTATTTGTTAAGACTGTAACACTTAAAAAAACATTTTAATTCACAGCGAACTAGCAACATAAGCAAACACTCCAGCAGCTGTCATCACATTTTAATTAAATATTGCTAAATCCAGATTCGTTTACAGAAAAATGTGATCATCACCTTTTTTCTAAATGACCAAACCAGTGAAAAAAGAACAGATAAGACCCTATCATTTTTACTAAGAAGCTGATTGAGAAAATAGGTTTTCAAGGCCTTTAAGCTCAACATCAGTGGGTGGCCTTTAAATAAACTGAAATGCGTACCATTAATGGTGCCACCACTGGAGGGCATTTTAAAGACAACTGTTTTCAAGATATTTTGAGGGAATCCATCATGCGTGAAATAAACTCAAAGTAATGCAGCAGTCCAGCTTGTAACTGTTCTCACAGTTTTAGTCTTTGTTGCTCCAATACTCCACATAAAGGGCTGTAGTTAGTTTGGCACTTGAAAACTTTGCAAGGGATGATGAGCAATGCAGAAACTGTAGACAGACAAAAAAAGTGAAGTTTAAGCAACAAAGGTAAGAGGCAAAACAAATTGTGAAGTTCAACCAAGACTACTTAAAGCTGAATTCAACAACCCGAAGCCACAGCCTCACAGCAAGCAGCCACCTACTCTCTCACTACAGAGAGGTGATGGCATTTTACTTCAGTAGCCTCATCTAACTGAAGCCCACCATCTGCTCAGGTAAGTAGAGGGTGAACTAGAGAGGCACAAAGAATATGCAATAACAAATAAAGCAACAATATGAGATTTCTTAGCTAGTGATGACATTTAAAATTAGCTATGAGCACACACACACACACACACACACACACACACACACGCACACACACAAACAAAAGTACACAAAGTTGACTTTCCCTCCCTCACTTGACTGTCTCGTCACTCGACTGTCTCGTCACTCCAAGACCTGATGATGCAGACCTGTTTTCACTTTCACTGAATGAGCAGATAATCTGCATCACCATCGCCACCAATCAGAAAAAAATACACAATAGGTCACTACAATAAAAGTTTAGTGGAACATAAATAAAACTACACAATGTAAGCAAGCTTGCATTCTGTTGTCAGTGTAACTGTGTGATGGAATAAGTGATTTACTGGCAAAACCATAAAAAAAAAAAAAAAAAAGAAAGACCACAGAATAAGTGTCCTTGAGTGTATTTTTTGAAGATGCACAATGTTTGATCCATTGTTCAGTGACAACTATGTAATTACCTCAATAAAATGTGCTGTCTAGATATCAAGGACAGCACCTGTTTTGTCATTTTTAGGACCCAACAACAACACATCTCATGTCTAAAACATCATATACATTTGTTTCTCCAGGGAGAGTGGGACAATCAGCCTGTACCAGTGGTGACCGCCGTGCTTGAAAAGCCTCGCTACCCCTGTGAAGGAGGAGCTGTACCCACCAGCCAACCCCTTACACCCCCAGTCTGAGGCCTGGCAGCACCTAACCTGGGGCAAGTTAAAGAAGCTCCTGTGACTTGGCAGAGTTTCATGGTTTCATCTATATGTTCGGGGACAGATGACATCTTGTTTTTTTGACGTCTGCTGTAAATTATATGTGTGTATAAACATCCCACTGTCTGTGTTATTATTAGCAGACACAAGTTAATAAAAAGTCATAATCACATGTCAAGTGTCAATGCAAAGATTTGGGACAGGCACGCAACAAACAAAAATAAGCGCAAAAAGCAAATTGGTGCTATGGACAAAAGTGTTGTGAAGCCTTGCTGTTGGCCATTAACATCTGTTGCATTACTTGAAAAGTAAATGATTATGGTTTTACAACTCCTTCATATTTATTGTGTTCTGTTTTATTCCCCACGATTCTGTTGATAATGACTAAACCATTATTAAAATGTGATTATTATGTTATTTGGTGAATAATTGTAGTCTGTAATAAACACTAATGAATAACTTGGGTCGTATTCATATACAAATATATAAAAAACTCATTTTAATTCATAACTTTTATCAGCGTAATTGACCACTGTAATCTACACTCTCTTTGGCTACATACCGCTGTGTGTCCTTGCATCATTTTTTTGTGTTAAATAATAAATGTCACAAAAATTTTGGCAGTTAAAAAGGCTTTTATTAATACATGAATCACTTTGGACAGAATAAATGAATCTAGCTTAACATTAAATTTATGATTTGACTGGTCATTACGTCCTCCCTCTGACTGATCATTCCTGTTGTTTGAAAAAACATTAGACAACAATAACAAGGATGCACAATTTAAAAAAAAAAAAAGGACCATATTTAAAAGCTCAGCAATGAGAAATTAATAATTTTTGGCACTTCACCTGCTTTTATTGTCACCAAAGCATTAATTTTTTTGCAATATTCACATCACACTCTGGGAAGATGAGAAGTTATATAAACTGTATTAGGAAAAACCTCTGGGTTCATTGTGGTAGAGGACCAGTAGTGATAGTGTTTATCAGCCTGTTTCACATTTCCCATATAAATCTTGTTATTAACCTAAGCTACTCCTGAGAACAACAATTTCAATGATTAATGGCCTTCTGGGCAGAATCAATGAATCATTCCGCATTAGTAAACATTTTGTGTTGAACGTGCAGCAACACACATCTGAGAGGCAAGTAGTGGTTATGCACGCGAATGCCCTCCTTTACTCCTTTACTTTTTTTTGGCTGCTGGTCACATAGTGTGTGCAATGAGCTTTGGTTTTTGGTTTGGCCTAAACCGCGCTCATGCAAGTGGATGTAAACATAGGTGGAAAATATAATCCATAATCAAATTATATGTTAAGTGTCATTAAACAGAAACTACATTTTTTAGTCGACTTATAAACAAAGAATTAACAAAACATCTTTAATTACTTCACATACCAGCACCTGCCTTTAAGGCATTAATCAGTTAACAAGTTATTAAACTAGTGATTTCTTTATTTGCTGTCGCACTTTTTCCTTATTTCAGCCCCAGAAATATCGATGCAAACCACGTGCTTCCTAGCTAGCAAACCTGTTAGCAGTTTTTATGTATATTTACACACACGCACCCCCACATACAGTAAACCTTAAAAGGCACAATAAATTCCAAATATAAAGACACTCTGCACAATTCATATTTGAGATTTTCCACAGTATTATTACACGAGTCCTACAGTACAGCCCTACTATATTACTCGCTACTCCATAGCACTAAGTTCATGTTTTGAAATTATTCATTAATGAGGCTTGGGCTGTTTTCAATGCACTTCCTGCAGTAACTTCACAGTTACTCATAGAAAACAAAGAGAGGCGATAATGCCCCCTGAACTGCTTTACTGTGAAGCAGATGCACAAAATGTTGACTTTGATTTAACAACACAAGACAAATGGGAGCTCTTAAGCATACAAACTGTAAGCAGATAGCCTCATTAAAGAACAATGTATCGGTTAAAAAACTAACAAAGAAAAAAAAAAAAAACACGAAGCAAAACTAAGAGCATTGAGTTTGCAAACAGCGGCAACAGCAGATTAAAACTGCAGAGCAGAGCGATACGGGGACGGATCAGGAAAACAGGGGGGTTGTATCTGTTAACAGCAGCTTTCTGATAACTGTTGTCTTTTTCTGTCACTCTTCTTCAGCACTGTTTTGTCCCCGGCTGCTACACTGTGCCTCGGGGTGTTTCTTTCTTGCTTTCCCTCCAACTCTGATAAACACTCAGGCTGTCTGCCTCAGATTTAGATACGACATGAGCAAGTAAAACTCTGTTTAGTCATTATTATCAGCACAAACATCAGTCACTGTAATCTGACTCTAACTGCCTGTGGGGCGGCTGTGTAGTTTGAGAATACTTGTGTTCCCCAATACAGCAGTGTATGGCCTCATAGGATAAATAAGAAATGAAATATTACAGCACTACATTATTATAAACTATACCGTGCTTGAAGGACAAGATCAGAATTAACGACCTGAGTCTATTAACAGCCTGTTTCTACACAGAGGCCCTGGCCACTAATTGAGAATTTATGGAATCGTCTTTGAGTAAAAACACACATGCACCTGTAATGGTGACTTTCAGCGCTGTTAGCAGTGCTTTAGTTACAGAGGCAACAGCTGTCTGATCTTCGTTTAAAATATTACCAGCACACCTAGAACCATGGTCGTGAATCACTGTTATACAAGCTGCTAGCTCTTCATTAAGACTTGTTTGATTACTAGAAATAGTAAGAGAGATTTACTTCTTGAATTTGTCTTCATACTAATACCACTCACACTCGAGCATTCACAAGAGTACACAGTTACTCTCAAAATCCAGGGCGGGCATAAAAATGTGGAGCCGAGACCTTGAAGCACAACAAAAACAAATCATTTTCAGCACCTCTTTGAAATCTTGATATAGATTTTAGACCATGCATAAAAGGCTAAATTTTACAATGAGCATATGCACCGTCACATGCACTTCAGTTCTATTAAATCACAGATATAATCCGAATTAAATTACTAACATTTGAGATACCTAGTATTTGACAGAGAGGTAAAGACTAAACCAGATGCACCTGCATGTAGAAAAAAAAAATCTGTTGCACCTCTCTCTCTCATTCTCCAACCAGACTGTGCTTGCTTTAGTTTTTACATTTGTGGTCCTTCTCAAGCATAGATGCCCTTGACTCTTTTATTCTCAGGATCAAATGGAGATTTGAGGTGGGCCTTGGCCTTGTACGTCACTCCCATCCTCTCCAGGGTAAACTCGCCGCTCTTTATGAAATCAGCACTCACCTGATAAGGAAAGGGAGAGAGAGATGAGGTTAAAAAAAAATAAAAAGGCAAGAAAAAAACAAAACAAAACAGAGGGAGATAAAGAAGAAAAGCTGAGAGGAGGGAATTTAAATTTTGTTAGATCAGGAGACGGTTGGTAATTAAAACGGAGAGAAAACGAGATGACCCTTTAATCCACACGCTCTTTTGTGTTCCCAACTGGCACAGCAATCAAGAACGGACAATTTCACTGCGTTCATATTATAAGGAGAAGTCAGAGAACTCAGCAGTTATAAAACACTGAAAGCAATTTATTCACTCATGAGTCAACATCAGCTCCCTCGTAACACAGGGAGCTAATTTTCACTGACTGACTCCCTTTTCCCTCCCGCAGCTCTCAAAGAGGACTGTCACTCTGTCTGTCTTTCACACACACACACACACCACACACACACACACACACACACACACACAACTCTCTCTTTCATCACTTCATCACCACTTAGTTTTTACTATTTCCATGTTGAAGGCTTTAAAGGGAACAGCACTGTAGTCAAAGACTCTAACCAACTGACAACCTTATTCAGGAACAAAGCTGCTGTCATTCCACCTTAAAACATCTACAGCCTTATGACATGACAGCAAAGACACGCCAGCAAGGACATTGACACCCTTGTCTCGGTATATATGGACAACCACTTTATACACTGCAATGATGTAAGACCAAAGTCCAGTTAAGATCCAGATTTACTTGAATCTGGCTGTATGTCTGTTTTTAATGGAAACCCTGCAGGATGCTGCTACTGTCACTGTCATCTTGTGAGAAACACATTGATATTGGGTTTCTAAAGTTCATTCGATATATAAATCCCAACATGATGAAATGTCAGCGTGCCTATTCATTTTAACCAAAAGAAAATCCGTTACAAATCATGAACAGCCTCTACTGTTACTACAATTACTTAAAATGTGACATCCTGCAAGAAGAAGGCGTCCCCTGCTTTGCACAGCACAGTCTTACTTGTTATGGATAATGCAGTTCACACTGTGCACTGGTGTTCATTAACTTTCTAAAAACAAATTAAATGTTCGTTTACTTTTTATTCGATTATTACCTGGGGCTCAAATCACAGCGGCCCCCACTTTGGGAAGCCCTGCTTTAGATTAAGTCATCAAAGTGAAAAGCCAGTGAATTAAAAATACACTTTCCAAGTTCTAATCCTGTGTCCCTGTGCTAATTCCTCTGTTATCTCTTAGTACAAGGCAAATATATTTAAAATAAAAAAAACTCGGGGGCGTTATACATAGATGTATCCAATCAAATGTGGTGACTAATTAATCCGCCCATCATAAAAACCTACATGCGATTGTTAGCTTGTTGGTTGCAGTAGCAAGCAGAGCAACATTAAGTTAGAGTTAAGTATTTGTGTAATGTTTGTGCTTTTCCAAACCGAAGTGCTCGACAAAATCCGAGGGGCCAATCAGCATGAGCACACGCACGCACACACGTATATACACACATCCACGCACAGTAGGTGTGTCTATTGAGCACCTGCTCTGAGATACAGAACTAAATACAAGACAAATCACTGAAGGATTGTTGTAGTTTTTCAGAATTTAAAGAAATTTTCTAGCCTTTCATTACACGACTTCAACCAATAACATTGTGTCTCTCTTGCCGCTCCCGCCCTTCTGTCTGACGCTCCGCCATATGTTATGGTGTGTGCGTCTGTATTATCATCATCATCATCATCAGGAGAGCAACACACAAAAACACTGATGACTGACTGATGCACCTAGCAGCTCACATACTTGAACCCTGCTGGTGAAAACTGAGGGTGAGTGTGAGACCGAATGACAAACAACAGAAAACAAAAGTGAACATTACCACGCCTCCATCAGGGTTGCGGATATATCCATAACCAATAGTTTTGTCAATAAAGAAGCCGTAGTCGGAACGCCGCAGGTGACCAACAGGTACTCCGTTGCGGAAAATGGCCTCCAGACCGAACATGGGTACTTTCCTTTAAGAGAGAGAGAGAGAGAGAGAGAGAGAGAGAAATGACAATCTAATTGCATTCAAACACAGACCATATGTGCCCCGTTTCCTTCACACACTCACAAAATTAACTAATTTACTCCAAGTTTAATCTGATGTTAGACTACACTATAACACCGTCACCTTTCTCCTGCACACACTCTATAAATATATAAAACACAACCACACACATTCACAGTGATCATGACCCTCAGGCTCGTACAGCAGATGAACAACATTAATGACATTTGCTTCACATAAAGAAAGCAACGTTTTCACGATAGCAAATCGCTTGTTGTCGAGTAAACCTGCATCTTCAAAATGAGATTCCTCCATTAGAGGAGGTAATCCCCCAGCTGACTATTAAATATTAATAATCACCAAACTAGGATTTTTGATTTAGTTAGATTTCCACTGGACAGCGATGAAATGGTGAAATATCATTAATGTTTTATACGTTTATACGTACAAAAATCAGAACAGAAAACCACAAATGTTTCTGAAATTTCGGTTTGTATTTGCTATTTAAAAAAATTAGCATGTAAAATGTCTGAAAAGAAAAATCACAGTAGGGAGATTTAGTAATGTTCCATTAAACTGCTTCTCCATCCTGTTACCCAGTACATCTGTGGCTCAGGTATTGAAACCATAAACATGGTCCTTTTTAAATGAGTTTTACATGTACTCACTGAACATTTGGCAGATGCATTAATATTAAAGCTTCTGTTCTCAGTTATAGGTAGGAATCCATTTGTGGAAAAAGTGGCCTCACCATTGGAAGCTTTCTTTCGTTTTGTTTTCTGAGTCTTCTGAAATTTCCTACAATGTTTGAATTTTCTGTTGTCTTAAAAACGATTTGGTTCACTTCACTGATTTCTTTCTGGCCAACACATAATCTCACAACAGACGCTTTTACTGACTCGTCAATGGTGAAGCAGACGATGCGCCTCCTCAGACCCTCCTCCTTCTGTTTCTCCAGCCTATCACGGCCCTGGAACGGGATCGAACTCTTGAGTTTGCAGGTGAAGGCTAGCCCCGACTCCAAGGGTGTGTCGTCTGGGCGAAGGTCAGCGTGCCAGTGTCTGTACCCTGATAAAGAGGGGAGGAGATAAAGAGCAAAAATCACTGAACATGGAGATGTGAGCAAAAACGTGGGATGATCTTGCATTAATATCACTGTCAAACCAAATTCATTTGTTTCATTCACTAGCTACATTTCAGTAAACCTGTAACCTTGAGATGGATTTGGATGATGGAGTGTTTTGTTTTTTTATAACCTCTTATTGAAAGTTACCTTTCTCTATGCTGAGCGAGTCGATGGCCCTGTAGCCTGAGTTGATAATGCTGTGCTTTGCCCCAGCAGCCATGACGGCATGGTAGACCGGAAGGCAAGAGTCTTTTGGAATATGCAGCTCCCAGCCGAGCTCGCCGACAAATGACAGACGCATAGCTCGCACCTGGACGAGAGGAGGTAGAGACGAGGCTTAGAGAACTGAGGGAGGGCATGCAGAGGACCAAGCTACCACACCTCTGCTTCTGTGCACACACAAACACACACACATCATTTTCAAGGACCAGATTTACTTGTCATGCATTTTTCCAAATGCTGCTGCTGCTGAAGAAAGGAGAGAAGCAAACAGCCAGAAAGGGGCAGAAAATAATGAAAATAGAATAGATGCAAGGATAAGATAAGGTGCAAAATGGAGGAGACAGGGAAACCGTAATCTCCTTCTTTTTTTTTTTTTTAGAAAAGAATGTTATGTCCAAAGTGCTTTCAGTCCTGAAAGAGATTACAAAAACACTTCTTGAGGTGAGAGGTGAAAATGATGGAAGGAGAGAAAGGAGGGAGGTGAGGCGATAGAGAAAATAGAACAGAAAAACAGGATGAGAAAAGAGGTAGAGAAGGACTGAGACATGCATCTCAAAAACTTGTCTTTCCGCAAGAAACTAAACACAGAAAGCAGTCCCCCTGGAAACCCCTGTAGCGAACTGCCGAGCAGCTATAGAATAATTACCCACAAACACAGCCTCTCTCTGTCCTATAGTGGGAATGGATGAAAAGACAGGTACACAGAGCATATGTTGTCTTTTTATTTTTTGTAAGACACAAACTACCTTATTGGGTTTTTTTTCCTAGCATGCATACAACAAGCTATAGCATTCCACTGCTTCACTCACAACCGGCATATACACATTAACATGGCAGAGAAGTCAGCCAGCATGATGGCAAGAGGAGGATTCGCCATGTCATGCAGTATGCAGCAACAGCTACAAGGACGGCCTCTTTTTAATTATAAAAACTAAAGATTAGGGTTTGAGATTATTTCTGTTGAATGTAAAGTTTTCCTGTATCAGTCAGGCTGTTATATAGTCACAATAGAATGAGAATAACAGGTTGAAAAGCACCAGAATGGGTAGGATGCAAAACATATACGTGAAGGACGAGAGGAAACTAAGGAGAAGAGGAAAAAGGAAAGTGAGGATGTGGAAGGGAGTGAAAAATGAGGAGGAAAAAAAAAAACTCTTTCCAACAGTTTCCCCAGTGGGGTGCTGTGACAGCCAGGCCATCTGGCCAGCCAGGGATCACCCTGAGCCCCATATGTACACCATGAAACTCTGGGGAGGACAGTACATGTAAGCCTGCGCTTGTTCACAACACACACTCCACCGGATACACAGGTGACAAACTTGAACACACAGAAACACACGGACGCCTCATGCACGCTGTCACTCACAGATTTAGCAGGCAAACATCAAACACAGACACACACAGCACAGACACAAGCACAAAAATGCATATAAACATGGAATCACAGGATCTAGCACGCGGGCCAGCACACTTGCTTAAACTGGCAAGAGAGAGAGGGAGAGAGAGAGGGAGAGAGAGGGGGAGAGAGGGAGAGTCTAATGAGCTTTGAGGGGAGCAGAGGGCAGAGAGAGAGCTCTGTTCTCGCAGCAGTGCAGCCATTAAAATGTCACCCAGACAAGGCCAGCAACCAGCTGGAACACAGCACAAGCAATTCGCACACGCACACGCACGCACAAACACTACCGCAGAGCTGCGAGAAGACGCTGACTGCAATCACTGGAGCGTTGCATAATTCATGCAAGAGCAACTAAAACAGAGCGAGTCGAGTGTGTGTGGACACATGTGTTGCTGCATGTGCTGCGGTACTACATGCTCTTTGATCCGAGGTCAGAGACGCTGTAGAGTGCAAGTCGAGAAGCCGAGGCTACACAACCTTGCAGCATTATTGTTAGTGTTATTGTAAATGTATAAATATATGATTTCCCCAATGCTTGCAAACAGCAGCACAATAAACTTTGTTGTCGAGTTTTGAGTTGCTGGACCTCAGGGGAAGAAATGGAGAGGGGTAGAAGGCGGAAAGAGGTAGAGAGACAGAAAAAATGTGGACAAACTTGACATCTAAGTCACAACGATGCCTTGAGACATGCCATCTGTCCCACACACGCAGTCTATGATCTCTGTTGACTGAACCTTTGAAATAATAAACCAGTTTCACTCAACAGCGTGTGATTTGCATAGAAATATTTCTTAATTAATTGAATTTTTTTTATTTAGCAAGCACTGACAGGGTTATTTTGAAGCTGACAAACATACCACATCCAATTACTGTAGAAATTAGTTGCACCAAGCAAGTGTGAGTGAGTGTGTGTGTGTGTGTGTGTGTGTTCTTACCTGATGTCCTGCTGCATTGACAACTTTGTGGCTAGAGAAAGGGAAAGCTTCGTTGCTCAGGTCTGTGTCCAACACCTCCTGCAGAACCTCTCGACTGCACAGAGAGAGAAAACACAGAAACTGTGCCAGTTATTTAAAATCGGTCAATACATTTTTTACACTTGCACTTATGGAACTGGTGTGTTTCTCACATCACAAGTAATACTGGACATATAAAGAAAATAGTTTTTTTTTTTTCTTTTTTAATCTAAATCTGAAGTATTTAAAGGAAAAATTACAACAAAACTTCAGCACAACTTGTTATATTTGCTGTAAAAATGGACCATCTCTCCTCTCACAAACAGACACACACACACACACTCTAAAATCAATATTACATAAAGATGAGTCAACAGAAAAAAAAAAGAACTAAGTTTAGCTTACTTTGCTACTTGTATGTTTGTGAGTGGGCAGGTAGAGAATACAATACGTGAGAGATATTTTTGCAGCAGTGTGGCAGGGAGCCAGGGTTGAGTATATTTGGGGAAGGGTTCAGGTTACGTTTGTGTGTGCATCTGTGTGGGTGTCCTTTTTTTTTTTTTTATCTAAAAAACAATTGATGTGGCTGCAGTTGGATGCAGAAATGTGTGTATGCGGGTATATTCCTATATGTGAATAAAACATTTCTTGCATGTATGCACATGTGCAGGCATGCATATGGGGATGATGCACAGGCGGATATTCTCTTCAGGATGTCCTCCAGTTTCTGTCCTCCCTCAAGCAAGGTTTTGTTCACTGAACTCCAGAGGCCAAGAGCGAGGCCAATTAGCTACATATAATCAGTGAATGGCTCCGTGTGTGTGTGTGTGTGTGTGTGTGTGTGTGTGTGTGTGTGTGTGTGTGTGTGTGTGTGTGTGTGTGTGTGTGTGTGTGTGTGTGCTAAAGGGGTCTTGCAACCATCAATTTGTTTCTCTGACTTGCCACTTAAATGTGGCTCTCAGTTGTGGATCAGAGGATGGACATACACACATACACACATACACACATATACACACATGGCTCTCTTACAGGATATCACATCATTTCATATATTATAAATAAGGTTCATAATATAGCAAGCAGTGCAAGCACCAGTTTCCCCTTTTGGAACAAGCTGCCAAGCTGCATGCGAGAGAGTCTGCGAGTTCAGTGACTCCCCTCTCCACAGAATTTGAATGACACATTTCTGGATAGGAAAACACAGAGAAATGCATTTCAATAAATGCTGTAATTTTCTCTCTCCTCAAGCTTTAAAGAGATCCATTTACTTCATAAGACCCAAACATTGGAGGGCTGATTTTCTGCAGTTCCTCATATGAGGCAGAAACAATCAGGAGGAGCTGAGAATCATTACAGTGCTGTGCAGAGGGATGCCAATCTTGTTTATATTATTCTCACACACACACACACACACACACACACACACACACACACACACACACACACACACCACCACATCCAAAGACGCAAACACAGACAGAAGCTGAGTGCACTTTGGATGCTCAAGAAAACTCAATGAGCTCTATAATCAACATCCTTTTGTGTGTGTGTGTGTGTCTCTATAATGACACACACACACACACACACACACACACACACACACACACACACACACAGGACTACCGCTGCTAGTGACGCACTAATTTCTTGTTTGGCGTAAGCAACAAAAGCAAGAGGGATAGAAACATGAAAAAAAAGGTGAAGAGGAAACTGAGAAGAGGCGACAGAGCAAAAAGGGAGGAGTGGGGAGAGGAGAGTAAGGAAAGAGCTGGATAAGATCGACAGAGACGTAAGGACTTGAGAGAAAAGAAAACTTAAGAGAACAGGAGATGAGAAAAGCCTAAAGGAGAAGAAATCGACGCTGCCCACACAGAGAACAGAGTGGCCCAACCCTGCTGCTGGTAAGAGGGAAGAACAAAGACGGAGGGCGGTGAGGTGGGGAGGAGAGGAGGTGAGAGAGAAAGAAAAAAATGGATCATGAGTTCAGAGAATGAGATCGGGAAGAGGTAAAGGTGGCCCGGCTCGCCCTCTGAGTGAAGAACAAAGGAAAACTGTGGGAAGCAAGAAGAAAGTGACAAGCTTGGACTTCCCTCCTATGCCCAAATGTGAAATACGATTTTCACCTGAGCAACACATGGTTTCTAATCCCTAGATGAAGAAATCAATGGATGAATGTTCTGATGGATGAAAAAATGGAATACTGTGACAGGTTACATACATACATTGATTGTAGAGTTACAGACATTTTCAGACAAAAATCACAAGAATCGCAAAACCACAAAACTAGAGATGAGAGAAAAATGAAGAAGATGTGAAGAAGGAAGTGAAGCAATATATCTGAATGACCTACATTTTACAACAGCCTTTGATTTAAACAAGACCACCAAGAGTAGTGATGCATTTCACAAGGCAAACATCTAGCCCTTTCCAAATGTTGGCACCAGTAGGACCAAACCCTACTTGACCCAAACCGGGTCCAGACGAGTGCTGAAATGATTATTACTTGTTGCTTGACAAATCGATTAATTTACTACTCAACCAAGACAGACATTATTGGCAAAAATGTTCATAATCAACTGAAATAATTTTTAAGCAAAAATACCAAACATTCACGAGTTCAAGCTAAATTGTGAGGATTCATGGCTTTTCTGTATCTTATGTGATAATAAACTGAGTCAAGACATCTGAGGACATTAACTTGAGATTGTTCATCATTTTATAGATCGAATGATTCATTGATAAATCAAGAAAACGATCATTTTTAGTGTCAGTCCTGGTCCTACTGTACCACAGTTCCAAAGGCACATGCAGCTACATACATACTACTTTCACACATGAACCCAGTGCTTTGATGGCATTCATAGAGCGGACTGCTGTCGCAACTTAATCCCTGGTGGCCCCGTATAATTTCCTGAGACCCAACACAAATGTTATATATTTGCTAAACAGAGTATCTGACTTTTAGTCCTTCAAAGTCACTGCAGTGTTTACACTGGGGAATCAACATGGCAGACGGTGAAGGTGAAGAGACGTGCTTCTATAGGATTACCTTTATCATGAAAATTGAATGAATCAAGTTACGCTCTATTATCATGTGGAACGCTGAGAGAACCAGAGCTCCTGCTCGAATTTTACCAGTATCTACTGTGAGGTTATAGTATGCAATAGTAATGCTATAGCTACAGCAAAAATATAACATTACAAAAGAAGTGAGTTTAATCCATGTTTGGAGCTGGATTCAGACTAGAGATCAGTTTTTTTTCCCAATTCCGGTCCATTTGAACCACTAGGTTTTAGATCCTAGCATCCAGTCAACCACACCATATGTCCATTGAGAAGTCAAAGTTGCTCTTGTTTCCATGATGCTTTGAATGTTTTTAAAAAAGGATGGGTCCTACTAGATTTAGATGACAGTTCCAGGTCCCGCCAGGTGCATCTATTTAAACCCTCTCAAGCGTTGAGACTGAAAGCACAACTGCTCTGGGAAATCTTTATCATCATCGCTCACGAAGATGAAAAGCAGATGTAAATTGAATTTAACAGAAGAGTTCACAGCATCATGGAACAGCCGATGGCAACATTAAAGTGCAGAATTAATCTTGAACCTCCCCGTTTCTGTCTGCTGTTTTCAGTCCACCTCTGTCCCTGCACCTCTTATGCCTATGGCCAAGTCTGGAGAATAGCCACTTAACCTGCTCTCCTCTTATCGATCCAACAGCTCGTCTTTTCACTTTCCCCACCTCCTGTGTCCAGGATGTGAATCATAACCCATCTTTAGACCAATCAGTTACCTTCTTTTCTCCTCTCCTCTTCCCCCGCTCTTCGCCCTCACTCACTCCTTTTGTCCTTTTCTCACTTGGACACATAAATGATGGCAATGTCTCCATTCATTCACAGCCTCCTTCCCTCCCTTTTTTCTTTTTCCTTTTCCCCACCTCTTCGGCCCCTGGATGCTGATCATCCCCATGTCCTCAGAGTGGTCTGTCAGCTGGCAGCGGAAATCTTGGTCCTGAAGAACTGTTCTAATGTGGTTCCAGTTGTGTTCTGCGACACCACCCCCGATGGCCAGGTAGTACGCATCGCCTGGAGCGAAGGCAGGAGAGGAAAGAAACGATTACGGGGAGTGAGACAGAAACAATAACGGATCAGACAAGTAGAACAACTGGCAGAAAAGGTTTAAGTTAAACGACAAATTGGCAACAACAGACACAGCACGGCTACAAAAAATTACAACTAAACAAATAAGGACAGAGGTTAGTATGTAAAAAACTACATGTAAAATCTTCTCTCTCTTTTCATATGTCAGCTTTTCCACCACAGCCAAACATAACAATTTCTTTTTTTCAATATTTTGGCTGCTTAGTTACAAATTTTGTTGTGTTTCTTGTGTCAGTGCTTTTCTGTTTTTATGCAAATTGAAAATGATGAAAAAACTGGTGGATGGGAAAAAAGATAGAAAAGTAGGTAAATGATTGACGGAAATTCAGAGAAAATAGAGAAGAATGGTACATGATTGAGAGAAACAGAATGAACAGAGGAATAATGGGTAGAAGAACAGAATGATAAATACCACAGTACTGATAGATAAACTGGGAGACAGAACAATAAACAGGACAGAGCAAAACAACAATAAATCTAAAATAAGATACACTGTACAACAGAATGACAGATATATCCAACAGGAAATAAAACACAAAGGTTAAAAACAGTGAAAGAATGACAAACAGAAGAATGGATAACATACAGCACAGCAGATAAAACAATATATCAGATAAACATGAAAACAGCACACCCACACACACAGACACACACAGACACACACACCCACACACACACACACACACACACACACACACACTGTTTCTCACCATTGGATTCTGGTGCCAGGGGCAGGTTGGCAGCACCAGGCTCCAGTCTGCTCACTGTCAGGTCAGCCTCCGCCCCTCCTCTTTTATTCAGCATGCAGGTATACACAGTGGAGCCTGAAACACACACATAAACAATTAATCCTTGCGGCATAATTTGTAGGCCAATTTAAAGTGTGCAGTCTCTTGGAACTGCGTCGACAGAAATCTGGAAATAAACAATGAACCCAAATCTGAGGTCAATCTTCTGTTTGTAACTGATTCTATTTGAGCAGTCTGGTTTCTCTCTGTTTTGTGAGCTTTCCTGCACCACATGTGTGATTAAGTATAAATTCTTAATAACCTCAAGTGTACTTACACTACTTCCACAACTTTGTTGTTTTTAAGGGGCAATCAATTTTCAGTCTCTGCCTCCAGGGAGTACACGCGCCCTGACGACACGTGAACCATGTCTTTCTTATAATAGTTACCAAGGAAACGGCTGAAATATGAACCCCATTAAAAACTGTAATGACTGCTGAGAGCATCACTTAACAAAGATATTCATAATGAAGACATCCTCAAAATAATTTACTAATGAATGAAGTCTGTGTCTAATTACAAGAGACATAAAATGATGCCATGTCTGTCATCCATTGGCCGAAGGAGCTGGTGGCTGCAGTGACATGCTAATATGTGACTGTCCCTCAGTCATCTCTCATTTGACTGAATAATTGATGATACAGTTTCAATCTGTCACAGGTATTAAAGAAAATTGTGTCTCAATATGTCAGCGGAGCATAAGTTTGCCTCCTGGGACATGAAATATTCTCAGAGCAAGAACTGCCCCTGTAACTGCGGTATATTAAGAATTGGAAGTGAGAAAGAGAGAGAAGAGGAAAAAAAGACAAAGAGCAAGGTCGGATGATGCGTCATCTATCATGCTGAAAAAGCCAAGTTTTTTGTGAAGCTACCTTCACACAGCAGTTGGAGTGAGAGCTGGTGATCTCAGAGAATGGCGGATAATAAAGTTGAAGTAGATATTAGCACAAGAAATCAATCAAGAGGCTACAGAAAATGAATTTCCTGATTTCCTGTACACCAGCTGTACAAGCTTATAGAGGACTTTACACAGTCAGAGTCTGTTTTAAGAACTTAGGGAGAACTACTGCGTATATGAAGTTTTTTGTGGCTCCAGAGGGACCTGCGGGAGGGCTGATAAATTGCCTCAAGTGATGTCACTTGAGTGAGCCTCTGTTGGGTCTGAAGAAGTTTTAAGTTTTAAATAAAGAAAAAATAAATCTGAGGCTGTGAAGTTGGAAAGAAGTGAACTTACCAGACCCCTGCAGCTCGCTCCTCCTCTCTACTTGAGGCTAGTGGCACCAAGTTTCCATAGTCAGTCTGACATTGTAACGTGAGTGCAATTATAAATTGGTGGAGCACTCTTTTAAGGGATTATTCCAGCAAGTGAGTATTGCACTTGAATTACTGTAGGTTTCTAATTTGTCTAACAAGAGAAAGACTGAAGATTTATGGTCAAAACTGATGAAGCAGAGACAAAGATATCCTGACTTCCTTAGTCAAGTCACGTCAATTTTTATTTATAAATAAAAAAATAAAAAAAATCACAACATAAGTTATCTCAAGGCACTTTTCATAGAGAGCAGGTATAGACCGTAATCTCCCAAGTATACAACGCTTTAACATTGCTGGATCCTACATCCTATCATTGTAGCCTATATATGTTTGTACACACATAACCCTAGCCAGGTATTTTTTTTCCTTTTTTTAATCTTTTTTTCCTTTTTTTCCTGATTCTCTCATGGGGTTTAACTACTGGGTATTTCCAAAGTCAGATGTCTTCAAATCCTACACAAAGAGGCCTAAATGTAAACTATATATATATGTGTGTGTCCCAGGCAGCATTTGTTCAGAGCTCTACAGGACATCGCCGTCAACACAGAGGTGATCTATCCTGTTCAGCAGTAAACAGGGACAACCAAAGAAGTGGGAATATGATGAAAGTGGAGAAAAAGGTATCCAGAGCATTAGGAGCTCTCCCCTACACATCCGGCTGTCAATTTTCTGGTTTTAAAGTTACAAAAAAAAAAAAAAAAATTAGGCAATGAGGACTCTGCTGCCGCCACTTTCACCAGCACCTCTGAGAGACTATACACTTAGAACTGTTTTTCTCATGTGTTGGCATCTTGTTTAGTCCCTCTGTCCATGTATCTGTCCTATTCATTCTGTCGATTTTTTCTCCCATCTGTGTGTGTCTAGGCATTTGTGCGTGTGTTTGCGTAAGTAGCAGTCCGACTGACCTGGCTTCTTGTTGACATCAGCAGTGAACAGCCAATCAGCCGCCTTCTTGGCATCTGGTCCAGTGAGATAGAACTTTCCAAAGTAGGACATGTCAAACACGGCCACACCGTGTCTACATGACAGGCACTCACTCTTAATCTGCAATTAGTGTGTATAAAAAAAAATTAAAAAAAATCACAACAAAGACAACCAATTAACACAGACCACAGACCCTGACATTCTCTGTCTGTGACATTTCTAAGATGACTATATCTTTGGAGTCGGCTCCTTGGAGGCAGCATTCATCACAGCAGTGAAATTAAAGAGAAAAATAATAGCAAGGTTTTGACGTCAACATTGATCATTCTCTTTTTGTGGTGTGTCCTCCAAGCTGCTGATTTAGTCTGATGCTGGTGTTGAGCACCATGTCCATGGCCATTATTTCTCATGAGGACACGTGCTCCCTTGCCTCATGGGAGCCCGCAGAGCGTGTTCATACTCATCTGTTCACCCTAAATTATTTGGCCCATTGTGGTCTGACAAAAGAGGAAAGCTGCATGCAATTTAATGAACGCTGCTCTACTCAGTCACACACATGGTCAGACACACTTCTGCACTTGGTGTCTTACGCTTACCACGTCGTGATGTGGAGGGAAGTCAAAAGTATACTCTTTCCCCAGCAGTTCGTTGTATTTGTAGTTCACATTCTTCTTCATGTCATAAGCTCCATAGTAATCATAGTCTTTAACCTTTACAAGAACACAGGAAAACAAACGGTTAGAGGCTAATTAATCATTATTGTTTCTCAACTATAGAGAAAGGATAAAGCACTGGGCTTGATACTGTGTCAGGGTCGCCCATTATTGGCAGTCAGCCTGTTCCAGCAGTTTCTATCCAGCTAGCCTTGTGAGAAAATTAGCATCTTAATTGTTTATGTCTTTCCAAATGCCAGTTGTCAATATGTGGATGAAAATAAATCATTTGCGAGAATGTGCTTGTGCACAGTATGTGTGTGTGTGTTTGGTGTAAATGTATCTCACAGGAGCAGGCCCTTCTTTGTTGAACCAGCCAGGTCTCTCCCAGCCATGTCTCTCCTGGAATACACAGCCCTGCTCCGTCAGCACCTACAACCAACCAACAAACAAACAAACAAACAAACAAACAAACACACACACACACAGAGGTTAAATCAGTACAGGAAGTACACAAACATGAGAATGTTTACACAATTGCACAAATGGGTATTCTTTTTATTTTATTTAAAAGGCACATATTCACAATTTTGTATCACCATAAATGAATTCTCCTATTAAGCAACATGAACATTAACATTAATTGAAAACATCCACTGACAGAGCAACCACACGTTAAGTCTTGCTCAGGAGCATTTGGGTTGCTGTTTTTGAATATTTATAGCAACACCAATTGATTTCTTGTGGCCACTTGGGGGCAGCAGAACAAGCTGTAACTACGACACCGACATATTATCACCCTGTAAAGTTGTTATTGTGAACTTGCTACCAAATAGTTGCCTATAACACATCAAACACACACAGAGCAACATTAGCATTTATTTGGAGTCGTGGAGTCTGGCCTCCTTTTAGCTCTGTTTTGATCTCTGCCATCCACTGAGAAAATGACCTGGCTCTTTAAGCTCACCATCAAGTTGCTAACTCTGTCTGTCCGCCCCTTTGGTGCAAGGCAGGCAGTGTACAGTTGGTTTATCAGAGCTTTTTGAAAGATAATATTAGCGCAGCTTTAAAACCCATTACAATATAACACAATGAGCAACAAATTAACTTGCCTAAATATTAAAAATCAATTCTACATGGGAGGAATTGATGATAAGTGTAAGTAAGACCCTCTTTTAGCCCAAACTGTTGCAAATATAGTATGCTTGTTAATTCTTGATCTTTCGAACAGTGTTGAAATAAGATATTTCAGTGCTCACCATCCTCCTTGTTAAAATTGACAGTCGCCCACAGTTAGTAGGTATGTTCTGCTATGCTCTCCTCCTAGCAGGCAGCTAGCTGTCTCTTGCCAAAACTTCCCACACTGAGCTATATTTACCATCAGTGCTACCGAGGTGGAGAAAACGTGTGAGCAGCAATGTCAGAGATGGCCTGTTTGTGCTCTGAAATAAGCTTGTATTGCCTCCTAAAAGTAGACAGTCTCATTACTTGCACAAGGACAGCTTCCCTGGCCAATCAAACCCCTTAAGTACCTCTTAGCCATAATACATGTTGTCATGATTAGGAGCAAGAGCCAGTATCGTGAACAAAAGCTCATTTAAAAAATAATAATTAGACTTTTCCAGTGTTTTCCCTTCTTCGCTCTGCCATCCCTAAATTTATCTGAGGCTCTCCAACAGCAGGAAGGCTGGTTGCTAGGTGATGGCCCTCGACAAGTGATTAGCAGGGCTCTAATGGGCTTGCAGCTGAGGGTTGGACCAACCCAGTCTCACAGGGACTGTGCTCTGCTTCGAGGTACAGTCTGGCTACCTGAGAGCAGTGTCTTTTCAGTGCTCCGTACTGTAGCTGGCAAGCATGAAATCTGATGCCATAATTACAATGACCATTGCACTTGTTATCATGAAGATTAAGGACACACCGCATCAAACAGTGCCATAATGTACTGATATGGGAGCGCGAATGTGACAAAACAGTTGCATTTCTGGAGAGCTGTCATGGCCAATGGCAGTAGGATGCTGCCAATCTGTGGTCTTACACATGGAAAAAAATATGGTGTGGGTGTTATGACACGCAGCATACGTCAGTGGTATGTTGCTCTGAAGACAGGTGTCCTAGGATTCATGAATTGACTCATTGTGAATTAAATACTTTTTTTTTTTGCCAAAAACAAAAAAAAATGTTCTTTTAATTTTTCATACTGTAACTATTGGACATTCCACCATTAATGTTGCACATTGTACATATTTGTATTATAATGACTATCTGACTTGCAGTACTTGCTTTCTTTTATCCTTCTTTATATTTTTTTAATGGGAGGAGAAAACAGGGATGAGCTGCTGATAATGCACCTTGAGAGCACCTTCAGAGGACCAAAGAGAACAATAAAGAGATAAACTACATTGTTTGCACTACAAATGGTATTTATAGTCGGTTTTTCACATGGATATTTGTTTTCGCTTGTTTTTCTGTAATCTAAAGACAAAATCAGACTGTAATTAATCAAAACTACACAGCCATTTTCCATCAGTGAAATGCATTGTGAGGTCGCAGTCCACAAACTGAAAAACATTTAAAAAGTTACCCTCCCTTCATGCCTTTTGACTGCTCATTCAGTGTAAAAAAGGCCCTTCGGGAAATCTGTTTAATTATGTATGAAAGGTGTCAGAGAAGCTAAATATAATGAGCTCTAAGAAAGCTGTATACATGAGCTACAAAAATACACTGACAACACTGTTAATGCAATTTGTGTAACAGTAATCTGTTCTGAAGGAATGCCTGCATGCGTGAGCGGGGGTAGAAATTGCAACAGTTAAAAGGTAAATGAAGTCTGGAACAGGAAAGCATGGCTAAGTGGGTCATTAATGCATAAAATATTGTGGCGAGGCCTATTAAGAGCTTGTGTCAGGCTAAGCAGAGAAAGGAAGCTGAAAGACATCCAGGACCAGGCCACTGAAGCTAAGTGTATCATTTATAGTCATGTTGGCAGGGATCACTTTAATAGACGTAGCTGCTGGGGATACGTTACACTGCTAAAACAGCTAAACTGCCATCTGGTTTTGAGTAGAGGAGACGAGGAGAGAGAGACGGGCAGACGGACAAAGAAAAGACGTGAAGGTGACAGAGCTAACGTATACTGAGAGAGACAGGGTCAATATTTCTAGCTTGGCAAAATAATGACAGACATAAAAGCACACACACACACACACACACACACAAACACACACACAGTCGGTTCTACATTCCTACTTGCAACTTAGATGTACTTTATTCATTGTCTTCTCTGTACAGTCATACACACAGATGTTCAAGCCCGTTTAGCCTGAGCTTTTCGGCAGCATCGTTCATATATGCTTATTTGCTCCATCACCAGATTATCGTCTCAATTAGCCAATTGGACACTGAGGTTAAAGAGGCTAATAGAGGGAAAGAAACAGCGGCACCTCTTTCTTTCTCACACAGGAAAGAGGGAGAAACACAAACTAAGTATGGATAGTAGGATGAATTGTGTTGGGACATTGCCAAAATGAGAGAATATCAGATGAGAGGAACATGAGTGAAGGCTAGATACAGAGAGGGAAGCAGGACAGGGAGTGGAATGACTGGCTGAAGGACAGAGGAGCAAAGTCATACAACCTCTAAAAATATAGGTAAGGATATACGGCAGTGGAGATGCTCCTGCGACTTAAAGAGGTGAACTTGTTTCATCTATGTTAGGAAACCTTGTCAATACGGGCACAGAAAGTTTTCCCATCAGCTATGAAGAAGCCAAAAAACTGTCCGTCATTCTAAATCCTCAGAGATTCGCAACACTGCCCGCACTTTTTTACTGAAAGTAAAAGCCAAAGCTTTTCCAACTGTGCTTGAATAAAGGCCAAGGTTAGGCTTAACGTTTATCAGATCTAGGAAAAATATGTATTAATTTTTTAACGTCGCTCATTGAAAATGCAAACACTGCCTACTATGTTTATCTGTATATTCAGGATGGAAGAAATAACAGGAACACCCTTCAACCTCACACAATAACTCAACAAAGGCTATATTTGCTTATTTTATGCATTTGTGTTTTTACTAATGTTATTGTTAGACATTATTTCCCTAAAATATGAAAATAGTGTGAATTGTAATTAACTCTGTGAATTTTTCATTCATAGTTCTTTTCATTCCCTTTCTACAGTTTATTACATAATATCTATTACATGTACAGAAGAAGAAAAAGAGATTTCTTTGGAATTAAACCTGTGCTTGCCCAACTTAAAATGACTCATCAAACTACAGTTGAAAGGCGTCTGACTAACTCAAATAGGAAATACAGTGCATTAGGGTTGTTTCATTGAACTCTTCGAGAAACACCCTGTTTAACCGTCTGCACTGGAGATCAAACCGCTCGTCATACCTGATGGAAAGGGTCCTTCCTCATGTTTCGGCTGGCCAGCGGCTCATCAAAGGGGAACACCACAGAGTAGTTTTTAGCATACGACTCATGGCTCCTCTCTCTGATCCAGTGTTTGTTGTCTGTCAGCGAGTTATGGAAACGCCTGAGACCAGAGGGAGAGGAATTCAAAAGATTAAGGATCATTAAAAGTCACAATCATTCAGACTTCATTAAAACTTCATTATTATTCTGGTTCCTGCCGCCCTTTGATAAAATCAGAAGGTCAAAATCATGTTCAGCTTTGTAGAGTGGCACCAGAAACTTTCTGTGGTATCTGCCACTGCTCATGACCTTTATGTGTTTCTATACAGTTTTTGTGTGCATTGATGTACCTGATGTCGTATCCATACATATCCTTTTCAGGACGGCCGTGTATGATCCAGTGAGCCAGCTCTCTACCACAACCACCCCCCAGCATCATACCTGACACAAAAAGAGCAAGGATGACACAGAAACTGTTATGAACAGCATCACAACCCAATCCTTACAGAAAACCCATTAACTACTGCTGAAGAAATTAGTTGATTAATCAAATTAAACATCAATAAAAGGCTTGCTGGTTCTAACTTCGTGAACATGAGTATTTGCTTTTTATCTATCTTTATATATAATATATATATATATATATATATATATATAACATAATAATATTATCTAATATTGTAATATCTTTGGGTTTTGGATTGGGATTACATTACTAATGATTTCCACTTTCAATAAATCTGTTTTTGAATAATTGTTTAGTTGATCAAAATGGCAGAAAAAAGAGAAATACGTCCATTATCAGTTCCCAAAGGTGACAGCACTATTTTGCACTGATGATCTGAACAAAACAAAAGACGTCACCTTGGGCAGAGACATTCACATTTTATAAATTAAATGATTCAGCAATCAATTAAAAAAAAAAGTGGCAAATTAACTGATAATGAAAATAATTGTTATTTGCAGAATAAACAGAGTTTTTAATCCGATTATCACAGTTTACTGGGTCCACTGCACAAGCGCTACTTTGGAAGAGAAGAGAAGAGAAGAGAAGAGAAAAGAAGAGAGTAGAAGAGAGTAGAAGAGAAGAGAAGAGAAGAGAAGAGTGTTTGTCCTCTGCCACAGCCTCTATATGTCATCCAACCTACAGAGGATTGTTTTGACCTTTGTTCCATCATTTGACCCTTGCTCACAGCTGCCCCTAAGCAATCTGACCTCATCAGCTGCAACCAACGGCTGCAGCATTCTGTTTATTTCAACTCCACCAACCAACAAACCCTGGCAATTCAATATTTTATCCATTCAGTCCCAAAACTGCTGGCTTAATGAGCTGCTCCCTTTTAGCAACCCCCTTCTTGTGCTGTGTTGCTGGTAATTTGCATATATCATATGTCTGTGTGTGCGTGCGTGCGTGCTTGTGTGTGCACGCGTGCGTGCATGGCTGTGTACATATACGCACACACTCCTACATGTGCTGCGAGCACAACATCAATATGCAGCAGCACGACCAGTGTGTCCTTGCATCCCTCCTTCATCCCTCTATCTCCACCTCTCACAGCATCCCCTCTCCCTCCATCTCTCATCGCCTCACTCATCTGCGGCCACTGTCACTCCGGGTCAAGCCTGGGTGGACGTTTGAATGGCGGGCGGGATGGATGGATGGATGCATGAGTGCAGGGATGAGGAGATAGAGGGAGGAAGGCGAGATGGGTGGGGGTGGGGGGGGGTGGAGGGCAATCAAGTTCTCCCAAGACGTTGTGGAGACAACCAGCAAGGCGAGGTGGCACTGATAAATGTCACCAAAGATAACCACACTGATGTGTGAGCGTGAATCTGCGTGTGAACCCTCATGCTCGTGCCTCCACTCATGTTGTCACCCCTCCTCTCCGCCTTTGTGCTTGCTATCGGTTTCTCACTCTATTATTGTTCGTTTATGCTGTGCAAACATTTGTTCCTTTCGATGTCATTATCCTTCATTCCCTCTCCTCTCTTCTGCATTTCCCTCAGATTGTCTTTAGATATCTGCTCTCTCCCCCTTTTCTGACGTTCACATTTACAGTGATAGCAATCTATTACTCAATTTAAAAGATGCTTTTAAAGAGGGAAAAAAAACACACATAATTGTATAAATTCCTCTTTATCATAGCAGCCCAGTAACCATGTATTTGTGATTTGCATGTGCAAAGTCAGTTAGATATCTAGGTAAACATAGTGCCAAATTTGTTTGAACTAGAATTACCAAGTTTGCAGTTATATGCCTCCACCAACCAGCCAAGTTGCAGGAAAAATTCCTGAGGTATAGCATTGAATAATGGCCAGAAATGTTTTTGCAGAACATTATATTATAGTGCAGCTGACCTTTGACCATTCAGATGTAAAATGTTATTGCTTATGTCATCAGTTCATCATAAATTTTAAAGAAATACCCTCAAGGCTTTACTGAGCTATCATGTTCACAAGAATGGTGCGTACCGACGTACTGACTGTCAACCCAAAAAACATTAACAAATTAAATTTTTCTAGATGCTTCGGTTACATTTAAAGGTATGTTTTGAAAAATTGTTTTACCAACCCAATGTCTGCACATTTAGTCTGGAGATGGAGTCAGGATTTCTAAAGATTGGTTGCACGGGGAAACAGCCAGCTTTGTTCTGTCAAAAGTTTAAAAAATAGCTGGCTACCAGCATCATTTATCGTACAGTGTACCTCCTTAGTTTAACCTGTAAATAAACAGCAACACTGTAACTTTGAGGTCTAGACATTACTTCACCTGCAAATTATAAAAACTGTGATTGGTAAGAGGTGAATGTTTCAGGCCCAGCTCCTCTATATCCTCCACCAAAGTGCAACTGTAACAAGATCCGGGAATGAGATCTTGATGCTTTTTGCGAGGATAGTCAGTGACGCAAAAAGCATCAAGATCTCATGCCACTGAACCCAATGGTTTTCTCAGCCTATATAGTGTCCTGCCTTAATACAGGCTACTTTCTGTTCCTTTTAATGTGATTTAAAAAAAAAAAAAAAAGTCTCAGCTAACCATAATACCTGGGAAGGTGCTCGTGGCTGTGATTATGAACAAGATGGTGGTGCAGCTGGGTAAGAGTTGCAGCAGTTAAAAGCAATTAAAGAGTTACTCATTGCTTGGAAGCACAAATGAACCCCACCAAGTAAAACAAATCAACTGGAGGCTTAAAAAGTTACAGAGCACCCAATGATGGATTTTTTTTTTTTATATGTGAACCGATTTTTACCCTGTGGTTTATGAATTATCCCCCGTTTCTTGCCTTGCCTTGAGCCAAATAAGCTGTGGGGGTTTATGTGCGTGCATGTGTTTTTGTGTGATGAAGTGAAATGGACCGAAGACTTTTCCCATGCTAGAGGGACATAGAGACAAGGGGAAGAGTGAGTGACAGACACGGAGTGCAAGTATGTACATCAGATATGTAGACGGCTTTTGGACCATTCATGGCTGGTGGAAAATCCCTTATTATAAAAAGGCACTGTTACCAAGTGTGATATCAATGATGCTGGGCCCATTTCAATTAGCTTAGTCCCAGCATTGCACTTTAAAACACAGTCTGGACAATGGGGGGACTGCAATATTTTATCTACCTCCATTTAGATAGGAACATTGCATTTTTATTTGCATAGAAAGGCTGAAGCATTTTTTTCTTTTTTTTTCTTTTTTTTGATCAATCATCAACCTCAAAACTGCCCAATTCAAATTCAAGCCACTAACACTTGCCCACAGACTAAATTCTTCCCCATCTAGCTGAACTCAAAACTCGAAAGCACCTCCTCTCCTAACACCTCTAAGACCCTAAAATGACACACTTACTGTGCACTTCTTTACTTGGTCTACTTTTGCTTTGTCTTATTGAACAGATTCAGTACTTAGTGCTTACTCCAAGGTCTCGAGTGTTATCCCTCACTTGTAAGTCACTTTGGATAAAAGCATCTGCCAAAAGAGTAGATGTAAATGTCATGTGTCACTTAGGGACTCCACCTCTCTGCAGCTCCGAAGCATTTGTCAAACTGTAGTGCTCAACCCAGTAATCATTTGCTCTGATGCAGGAAAAAAAAAAGCTTTCTCTCAACTGTTTGTTAACACTAATGGCAATTACTTTACCCTTTACACCCCCTCTACCCATGTTTTTCAAATTGCTGAGATGCTCACATTCCTCCCCGTCTAATGTCAGAGGTAAGCCCATCTGTGAGTGAAGCGGTGGAATGACTTGAGTTGTTGTTCGTACGAGTATGTGTTTGTGTGTGTCCTCCATGGACTCCAAAAGCACTACATTATTCATTTGTATCTTGAGAGTATCCACAGAGATTGATGAAGGGTGGGTTAAAGTCTAGGAAAAACACTCTTTGACCATTTCTCCCTGCTTGTTTTCTTCCTGTTTATTTACTTTCTTTGAAAATTCCTCTGACCTTTCTAGCTCTATCACTTCATTGTTTCCTCAAGGGAAAGCTCTAAACCAAGAAGTATTTCAAAGTCTTCACAGTTTGTGAACTTAATAGGTTGACTGGAGATGTCTTTACATTCTCTCTTATCATCATGCACTCTTCATTTCTCTCCCTTTTTATCCTTTTGTTTGTCTAAAAGCCCCCCCCCCCCTTCCTTTCCAATCTTTCTGCCCCCACAGCACTTACCAGCACTGTTGAAGCCACATCCCAGGAAGAAACCTCTGACCTCTGGTGCTTCTCCCATCAGCGGCTTATGGTCTGCTGTGAATGATTCTGACGGAATGGACAGAGAGAGAAACTTTGTAGGTAACAGTGGAAACAAATTTAGGATACACAAACAAACCACTGAGGTGAAACATTGTACATAAGAATACTTGTATTTTTTGTGTAAAAGCTCCAGTGACATTTATGTGTCCTCTCTGTCTTTCAAGTCTTATAGTCAGTCAACCCTTCAGAGAGAGAGAGAGAGAGAGAGAGAGAGAGAGAGAGAGAGAGATCCCAGTGAGCACATAAATATATAAGAGTGCTATAGTTGTGCCATTGAAGTGAACTTAAAGAAAGAGAGATCCAAAGTCAAGTACTTCATTCACCCAGGTTAAAAATACACACATGCATTCACTCCCTCCCATATGGTGCACACACACTCACGTGTGTATTATGGTACACATGAAGATGGTCACTTGCCATATTCTACTGCCTGCTGAAAATGACAAAAGAAAACACAGCTAACCTTAACCTTAATCCTGAACCAATTTTTTGAAGAAGGAAATTACCACAACACTTTTATATTTTTCTTTGCTCTATCCTCACCAAAGGTACTCTTGGTACTCATAATACCTGGATCATGGTTGAGAGTGCTTCTCTATTCTGCCACTTTCTCACCAAGGAAACAGTCGAGGGCTCAGTAAGCTCACTATGGATATTAATTGCTCAGTGTGGTGTACTTATCATGTATATACGTTTGAAATGAAACGATAACTGCCTTAAAGCAAGCGTCACAGCTGGGGAGACCTACAATGACAATGTCAAGACTCCTAATTTGTATCTCCTTGTTATCCGAGTTTCATCTCCCTCCGAGCTCTGAGCTTTATTGATTTGACCTTTTTATTTTTTCTTCATCATTGTTTTTCCACATTTCATCTCTCTACTTATGTTGTTATCCATCTGTCTTTCTTTCCCTCTTTATATCTCTATGAATGTTATGAATAGCTCTTTCTTTCTGTCCTTCTCAGATTTCCTTCTCCATTTCTCTGTTTTCTGTCTTCCGTCTGTCTAGATATGTGTGTGCATTTGTGTCAAAGTTTGTTTCAGGTGTCACTTGTTTCACCTCATAAAATCATTCACTCAAACACACTCCAAACAGCTCAGCTGCATCACAATATGATGATGAAAAATCCCATTTGATACTGAAACTCTTCAGGCTGCACAGCGACAGATCAGCTCACTCAACCAACATGGCAACGTGATATTGCCTGGACAAGGAGTCAGGCTTGAGTTATTCAAACCAGCTCCTCTACAAACATGAAACATAGCCTGCTAGTTTACGTATTCATGAGTGAGAGCTGTATGGGAGCAGTGAATAAGATATATCATAGATGGATACATTTCACTTTTAAATTAGAAAAAGTGTCATTAAAGTTGCTTGTTCCCTGCTGTAATGCATAATGTTATAAGACATTTGCAAGAAGGACCTGTAGGATTTTTCTGTGGGACTGCTGTATGTCTGCGTGTGTGGGTGTGTGCTGGTGTGTGCATGTGTGCTTGTACGCGTGTACCAGGTCCACAGACGGTGGACTTGATTCCAGTCTGCTCCAGATTAGGGACTCTGTTGATTGCACCCTCAATATGTTGCATGAACACATCCCAGTCCAGGTCAAACAAACTGAAGGCAAACTTATCAGAGACCTGGGAGAGAAAACACAGACAAATGCATGACATTCTTATTTCCTGTAACTTTAAAAGCAGAAATATATGCAAGTACTTAGTTTTCTAATGCTGCCAAAACACAAGCACGTCAAAAAAAAAGCTGTTGTTTTTACACATTGTCTTACAAAACTACCTCAAATTCTAGACTCATTTTCACACTGATTTCATGTTTCCCAGAAAATTATGTATCGTGCTGCAAGAACACATTGATCTTCATAAACAAGAAAAAACACCTTCCATTCCAAAAATTAGAAGGAGAAATTGTGAAAAAATTCAAATCAGTACCTAAAATGCCAAGTGCTGTGACAATGGTGTCTTTTTAAATTGTAACTGTTGTTTTGTTTTCTTTCTCCAAAATGAACACAGAGAAATTCCAGAAAAATACTCAGCTCTGGCTGTTTGGTTCATATTTCCCACAAAATTAATCCACACTACCAAAGTAGACTTGTGGATGTTCAATGCCGGTGCACCACTGCAAAGTAAATGTCATATTTACTGATGTGCTCTATTTCCTTTTTCTTCCTCATCACTGTTGACGAAAACATTAGTCACTTCAGCCCAAGTTAAAACATGATAGTGTGTGAGTGCGGTGCACACTGCAGCCGCAACACATCCTGTTAAGAGTCTGTTGAATCTACTCTTTCTCACCAGGGAATCAACATCTGTCAAATCAGACCCTTCCCTCTCAGGTCCTTGCTCAAGTTTTAATTTGCTCCCATCTGGACTTCTGCAACTCCCTCCTTGTCAGCCGGGCCAAAATGCGGCCTTTAGCTCCTAAAACTCATGCCGAGCAAGCGCAGACATCCTCGCCTTTAAAAGTCTCCCCTCCTACACTAATCTGGCTGACTCAGGGTGCTCAAAATCGAAAAGTCCAGCACACCAGCTTGTGCTCTGTGCTGCCATTTTAATCAGTCACGCATTTCTCCCTATATCCTGACACTGATCTGATCAGCCCTCCACTCAAACTTGACTCCTCTCCATCCCGGCTCCTCGATGGTGGAATGCAACTCCCACTCCCCACAAAAAGGAGTCATTCTCTTACTTTCAGAGAGCGCTTTTTGGAGTCACTGCCATATCACGCCTGACAACAGCGTCAACTTACTGCCTAAAATGGTAAATGTGTTAAATATGAGCAATTCTTTGAGCCAAAAGTCTGAAGTTAGACAGAAGTGCAAAGGGCATACTGAAAGGAGCTCCTGTGACTGTACAATGAACGTCAATGGTGATGCTTTCAGTTTTGATTAAGACTTGGGCGTCACATGGATGTGCGCACTGACAGCAGCTGCTTTCATGTGAACAAAGAATTCTGCATTATTACCGAGCACTGACACTCAACTGGAGTATCTGAGGAGCCGTGCTCTTTGTCCTAGACATCCCACTTCTCTCAATCCCTCCCAAGCCATCGATCCTGTTCATCTTCACTCACTAGGCATCCTCTATTCTCTCCCCGTCTCCCTGCTAATTCTCCTTTCTGTATCTCCTCTCTTTCTTCCTCCATCCGCCTCAAGACATCAAAGCAACGCTCAGCTGCAGAATGAGAACAAAAGAAGCTGCTTTTGCACAAAGAAATCCTCTAAAATGTAAAACCACTGAGGAGTCTGTAGACAGGGAGGCAGCCAGACGGAAAGAAAGAAAGTCATGAAGTCACTCAGAGGCAAGAAGATATTATCAGTGTCCTGCAAAAAAGTCTCCTTTTATAGAAACTGAGACTAAATATATTTTTTATTATTTACATTATATCAGATATCAGCACTTTGCAATCCTTCATTTGCATTTCTATAGCTCATTTTCACATATGAACAGGTTGACCAGATAGTAATCCTTGTCTGTGAATGGTAGGGGTCCAGGATTACAATACTTTGTAAGAGAAAAAATTTGAAGGAGGGACAGATAGAGGAATAAAATCAAACAGGAGTGACTGAGGAGTGAAGAGCTTTAAGTGTGGAACTCCAGGACAGGAAAGGAGAAGAGGGGCCTGCCACCGAACCTGTCAAACTGGTGAACAAACTGCACTAAAAACCAGTTTTTCACCTGTGTTCCAAGACCACCTGCCAATTCAAAGGCTTTTATAAAGATCAATCTCCAAAGTCAGCCACCTCTTTAAAGAGTCACAATTTGTTATTTCAGTCATTTACAGTCTTGCTTTGGTTCTAATGTTTCAATAAAAGCGATTTCACCAGTAGTGAAGCTAAAAATATAAAGGTTTGTGGGTGGTGCTAAAAGAATGGTTATGTTGTCATTAAAATCAATGGGTTTATCTTCTTTGGTATTTTGCCTATTAGAATTGAAATATCTAGTGTGAAGGTAATAAGACAAGTAATGAGTTTCATCATGGATGACAACAGAACACAACATTTTTTGATAACTTAATATGAATTAAAAAAAAAAACAAAAAGAAAAAAAACTTTTCAAGTCAGTTTTTAATCATGTCTTTACACAAGCCATGGAAGAAAATTCAGTATTTGACTTCAGTTTTCAGTTCTATTCCTTTTTTGCATTACAAGTAAGGTAAGTCAGCTTTAGACCACGCATATTTTAGGCACTTTTTTAGGCATATTAGCTGTACCCCCGGCCTCCAGTCTTCAAGCTAAGCTTATTTAAACACACCCCGAGTCCAGCTCCATACAAATTATTCAACATTTTGGGGAATATGCTTATTCACTTTGCCGAGGCTCAGATGAGAGGATTGATACCACTCTTAACTTTGTACTCTAAATATGAAGCTAGAACCAGCAGCTACCTAGCTTAGCGCAAAGACTAGGAACAGGGGAAATGACTGGCCTGGCTCTGTCAAAACGTAACCACAAATTGTTGTTTCTATACTTTTTTGTTTTTGTATGGATTAAATTAAAGAGATACAACTTGTTCTTTATTGAGCTTCAGTGGTGCTGATACCTACCAGCATCTTTTACAATATAACTTTAGTGCGAGCTAGGCTAGCTGTTTTCCCTTACTTCCATTCTTTATGTTAAGCTAGGCTAGCTGCCTCCTGGCTACAGAGAAGTCTGTATGTATCAATCTTCTCATTCAACTTTTGGCAAGAAATCAAATAAACATATTGCCCAAAATGTTGAACTATTCTTTTATGGTACATTTCGCTGATACCATCTCTGTACTTTTATTTTGAATGCAGGACCTCACACACAATAAAGTAATGAATAAAATGATAATATTGCCACTTGTATGAAGGAGCTCAATTCCTTCTTCCACCACTGTGAACACACACAATCACACACACAATCACACACACACACACACACGCACACGCACACGCACACACACACACACACACACACACAGAGGTTTATGAGTCCTGTTATGAATACAGTTTGACCTCCAAGCTAATGCAGCAGTAAGTAATGAAGACCAGGGAAGGAAAACAGAGTAAATAAGAGATGAGGTCACACTGACAGAGAGAATGAGAAGTATATAAACAGGATTAAAGTTTTTTCAGCTACCTAATTGAAGTATTTGATTTTATGTCAAACAAGACAGACATTACGTCATGTCTCTCACTCAGGCAAGCAGACAGTCGATATGTGACGTTTCAGAGTCGAAAATCTATTGACAGAGAATGAGATGGTTAATCATTACACTATATTCAAGCTTACCTCGTCCCAGAAGATGGGGTTCTGTTCATAGCCACCCACAGACAGGGCGTCACCTTGGAGGCGAAGGTACACAGATGCATCATGGTCCCTGACATTTGGCATGTTCTGTAAAGAGTGAAGATTACAGGGGAAGCATTCAAAATATTATAAAAAAATTAATTAGTCCAATAATTTTCTGTTTTAGAGGACAGGACAAGACACAAAGAAAGGTTCTTAATATATCTGCCACCACTCAGATTCTCACATGGTATTCAGTGTGTCTTAGTACTTCACACAGTACAGGACATAACATCCTTAAAATCTTTACAGCATCAGTGGCACATACAATGACATACCATAACAAACCATCTCGGTATGGTATCGCAGCAACTGACAAACCATGAAATCTTCTTTTTAAAACACAGTAGAGGGAAACAGTCATCCTGCACATCCAGGTAAATAACCTTGTACAAGTGTCTAATGAATAGTTTCACTTGAAGAATGTTTTGTCATTTGTATTCATTCTGTTGTGAGTGTTTTTCACTCCAAAGTCGATTGGCTCTCTGTGTACAAAACCAAAATACCAGTGAACAAGCTGACATTTGGAAAACGACTCACTACATTTAGTAAAAGCCAATCTGCTCCTTTCCTCTCTCCTCTGTGCGGCATACAGCCAGTCAGTTTACTCCATGTGATCAATACTGAGCGCTGCAAACCCTTCTGTTCTTCATCTATTCACACAGATGAAAACAAACACCAGTTACTATCAGCAAGCTGGCTATTTTTTTTTTTTTTTTATTTAAAGGCACCACAGCCTTTCAGGGCAAAGTCACATCTATTCACATACACAGCTGCGGTCAGCATTTGATGTTTGACCTGAAGTTGCAAACCCTGGTAGCAACAGATTTCCTCACAGCATCTGAGTATGTGAGTGTGTCATTTTGTGTGTGGGCTGTTGTCAGTGTACATGATGTAGCAGTAATGCTGGTTAAGCTGCTCTTAAACTACATAACACAGCGAAGCTCTGACAGCCCGTCTAAAACCACCAGCCTGTAGAGGATGAGCACAGTTATGCATGTGTACACTAACTAAATCTAGCACACAAGACTCACAGTCACACAGTTACAGTGGAGCCATGTCAGACATGTGTTAAATCTGCACATAGAGGCCACACACACACACGCACGTACGCACACACACACATAAAACTAACATTTATGTATACAAACAAAACAATCCCCTTTTCTCTCTCTCTCTCTCTCTCTCTCTCACACACACACACACACACACACACACACACACACACACACACACACACACACACACACACACACACACACACACACACACACACACCCTAACAGTCTGGGCTATTATAGGCTGAAATTTATGTGGTCAGAGTGCCCCCTGTTTGTCATATAAACCTAATACATACAGATGAAGGAATTTGTGTCTCCATGGGGGAATTAAATTAACAATAAAATCTAAATTACAATAATACAGTCTATAGCGAAGACTGAATAATGCATTGTAAATTATGCTAATTAGCCACAGAATAGAATAGAACAGAATACAATATGTTGTGTTATGTTGTGGCTCACCAAAACACAAAAGCAGCATGAGAAAAGGTAAAAACAAGTGAAAAAACAGATGTGGCAACAAGATACCATTAAGAGAAAAGTCTGGGGCTCACTATAGTGAACAAGTAAACACTGAGGTAATGTCATAAGCATAAAGCATGAAACATTAAAACATAACATAGATACTGTAGAGCAAAATTTGTTGTACAGTTTTAACAATGCTGATTGCACTTGGAATAAAAATAATTTTGGTTAATTAAAATAGTTTTGGTTGCCAAAGGCACCCATGGTGCCTTCAGAACTTTAAACTGAGAAAATAAAGGATCAGAACTGTCAGTCAGGATGCCTAAGGCTTTGTCTCTTGTCCTGGCTTTACACAGCTCACTCGGTTTCATCTGGCACCTCCCAATTATTTTGCTGGCAAATGTAGCTACATTACCAAGCTCTACAATTATAATGCATGAGTAAAGTTAAGGCATCTGTGTATTTCAACAAAAGTCCAACCTTGAAGATGGAAAACAGAAACAGATGGAAAACAGAAGATTACAGCTAACTCTAATGTGTCTTATATTAACAACAATACAAGAATTGTTGGACTCAGAAAAACTGAGTCATTTGTCATTTGCCAGCATGCTACCAGGGCCTACACAACGGTGCACCAATGCTCATTTTTATTTTTAGTGTAACATATTTTTAACCACAGTCAAGCTGTTTAGATATGACAGGTGGCGGTCTTACCTGTATGCCTTCAATTCTCTCTGTCACTACGTAGGCATGATGCATTGCTATGAGAGGCACCTTGACTCCGGCCATTTCCCCCAGCTTGGTGGCCCACACACCTGCACGAAGCAAACAGACAAAAAGTGAAAAATCATGAAAAATCATAACCACCTTGCTTCCTAAGGAAAAGCTATTTCAAACCACTTTGCAGTCTCTCCTTCACTTGCCATATTTCCATCAGCAGTGAGATCATTCAATTAACACTCCTTTACATCTCCGTGAGCTGCATCAACATTACCTTATCGCAAACTGTGCACAGTGCACGGCACAGTGTTTTTTTGTACGTCTCAAACAAAACCAAAATCCTTGTCGGCCCAGGGGTTTTTTATGTCTTTGGGATAATTAGTTCGCTGATCTCGTCTGAATCTCACCTGCACAGTTCACCACACAAGGCGTCTCAATGGTCCCATGAGGGGTCTCGACTGCCTTCACCCTCTTCACCCCAAGGTCATCTGTCCGTACTTGAATACCAGTCACAGGGCAGTTCTCGATCACCTGATTTAAAGAGGACATTGAGGAGTTATTCACATGTGACATGGAGATACTGTATGTGTGCTGCTCCACCCTTGCAGAGGTCACTGTATGTACTGCACAGAGGAGTTGTACAGTAAATCAATCAAATAATATTTGTAATATTTGTAATATCTGCCTACTGCGCATGTGATAAGATTTCTATTCCCAAGTGTAGCCTTGTGTTCTCCAACGTTGCTATGAAAGAGGTGTGACACAATATGGAAACAATTTCTCTCACTTCATACTCCCATTTTCATAAATCCTCATAGATTACTATACAATGAACTGATGTAAAATTCTTGACAATGCTATAAACATGTAAGGTAATTCTCAGATAGCAACTAGCACACTAAATTGCATGTTAGTCTGCCACACAAAGATCACATGGTTTTTAGAAGTTTCAAGTGGCTTTAGCATTGTAAGGCTATGTAAAGGTACTCCAAGAATTGTGACATAATTGTTTAAGAAAAATTATAGACAATTTTGTTATTTTTAGAACAGTGTTTTTGAATAAATTAGGTGCCTTCAGAGGCCAAAAAGTCAGACTAAAGCCTCAAGCCTGCATTTTATAAATAAAAAGAAATAAAAAAGTTTTGCCTTTTTGCGAAGGAGAAGGCAAGTGAAGGAGAGACTGCAAAGTGGTTTGAAATAGCTTTTCCCTTTGAAGCAAGGTGGTTATGATTTTTCATGATTTTTGCGAGAGAGAAAGAGAGAGACAGAGAGACTCAATGTTACTGTATTGTGCTGAATTTGTACTCAATGTAATAACACAGTAGACTGGAGGTAACTTTTACATAAAATGCCCTACAACAGCATTGAGCACCATAAACCTGCAGGTCATAGATAGAAGAAATGTGGCTTTACGCGTTGCATTTACTGACTGCCATTTAAGTCCTGGTCTGTTTGAATCAGCAATTAATGCTTAGCTGCACACAAGGTTATGACATGGGTATCTACACTAGATTCTCTTGTTCAGATAAGGGTGCTATTAAGTGTGCTATTTTTACTGTGTTATGTCACTCTCTCTTTCTCTCTCACACACACACACACACACACACACACACACACACACACACACACACACATCAGAGAAAATTAGCACAAATTACATGCTAGAGCCAAATGAATGTATACTGAATGACCAAAATACATGACAATTAACATGCTGTAACATGATGCAAAGTGCACAGAGAACTATGCATTCTGATATTCTCAAAATAATAAATTTAAGTATGCTATAACTTCTGGAGGGTAACCAATCTTTATTTGGTTTATCAGACTGCACTAACAAATGAGTACATCCACTGTAATATATGAAGTATATCCATGGTCCAAAAAGAAAACAACCAGTCAACATTACCGTGGCTCCCCTGGCGGAGGCAGCTCTGGACAGGGTGGTGCAGGTTCCTGCTGGGTCCATGGTCCCATCTTTTGGTACATACAGGGTTCCATACAGATCATCAACATTCATCAGAGGGTACAGGTCCTTGGTTTCCGCAGGTGACAGCACATGGGACTCGATACCGTAAACTTTACCCAGCTAGAAATAAGAGGACATGAGATGTTTTAGTGGTTGTGGTCTTGTCTGAGAAGGATTTATTCATCTAAAGCAGCGGTCCCCAAACTTTTTTCAGTGGGGGCCACATCAACTTTCCTTTCTGAGATGGGGGGCCGAGGTTAGTCTATAACAGGAAATGATATGGGCCAGGGTGACAACCAGTATTATTGTGGAGATTACAATGATAATTTGTTGTAGCTGCCCTTCGTTTGGTTTTGGCACCACCTGTTGATTTGCAAAAAAAAGTAATAAAAAGTCTTCACATGTGTTTATTTGAAGTACCACAGATACTCCATTTATTTTATAGAAAATAACAACACAAACTGATGGTAATGCCGGGGG